>NW_027268438.1:0-32208 GCF_963676685.1 Mytilus edulis | reverse complement strand
AAGCACTGAAGGCAGTTAACCAAAAACCAAGGCAAATGTAATCATGAAAACTGTGGCAATGTTGCTTCAACATTAATCATTCATTTATAGTAAATTTATGTTAATCTAATGAGTTAATTATTAAGGCAAATAATTTATATGTAATCAAGGTTTCGAAAGCAATGCATATATCAATGTATATTTTTATGGTGAGTCTGCAGTGATACAAGTTCGCCATGATTGCAGTTGTTCTACTTGGTAGTTAACATTGGTTTTAGTTGACTGCTAGTAGTACAAGTTGAGGTCTGACTGACTGGCCCATATTAAATGTAAATGATTTGTTATTTTGTCCCACACATGAATATATATGGTTTAGGGGTGGGGATCTCAACGGTTTTCAAGTTCTCAAACAGGAAGGGGTAGGTTGACCCTAGGGACTTCCCCTAAATTTCATTTTATTTGTTTTATTGTCCTATACATTAATGTATATGGTTTAGGGGTGGGGATCTCATCGGTTTCCAAGTTCTCAAACAGGAGGGGGTAGGGTGACTCCAGAGACTCCCCTTTATTTCATTCAATTAGCTATATTGGCCCAGACATTAATATATATTGTGTTACAGTTGGGATCTTAACTGTTTCAAAGTTTTCAAACAGGAGAGGTGGGGTCACCACAGGGACTTCCCCTATATTTCATTTGATTTGTTATATTGTCCCATACATGAATATATATATATATATGGCTTAGGGTTGGAGATCTGGGCCGTTTTTAAATTCTAAAACAGGAGGGGTGGGGTGACCCCAAGCGACTCTCCCTATATTTCATTTGATTTTTAATATTGTCACAAACATGAAAACATATGGTTAATGGGTGTGGATCTCAACCGTTTCCAAGTTCTCAAACAGGAGGGGGTGGGTGACTCCAGGGACTCCTCCTATATTTTATTTTATTTATCATATTGTCCTAAACTTGAATACCGGAAAATGGTTTAGGGGTGGGGATCTCGACCATTTCCAAGTTATCAAACAAGAGAGGGTAGAGTTGCCTTAAGGACGCCACTTATATATCATATGATTTGCCTGCATTCAGGTATTATATATATAATATAGTTGCATTATTTGTGAAAATAAAGAAAGAAACTTCCAGCTACTTTAATTGACCCTACAAAATTGAGAAAAAAATACCCCTTTAAAATTGCAGTCATTTGTTTACACTTTAAAAGCATTTCACATGCATTATCATCATTTATCACTGATAAAAAAAATTATACTGTGACCATTGTAATGAATTTTGACATTAAAATTTGTCAAAAAGTATTAGTTTTGAGTGTCTGTATAAAATATTTTCTGCTGAACATTTCTTTCTTTAACATATATCCTTTTTTTTTTTTTCAATTCTAGTGTTTATATTCATTTACTATGCATAGATGTATTTTGTCACCTGTCTGGATTTTTTTGTAGTTGACCGCCAAACCCGGAATTACCCTTATCCGCTTCCGGAATCGGATCCGATATTGTAAAATTTTGTCTTCACGGCAGCCATTTTATTGTGTTTACAATGTCGTTTTTGTCAATCAGATACGATTTTAGTCGAATTTAAACACTATTTGTCGGCGATTTTCTGTATAAAGCTAGCGGTTGAACAAAATAAACATCGCTGTCATGAATTATAATGATGAAAATAAGTTTTTTTAGATCGTTTATTTGGAGACTGTTGTGAAAAGGTTTGCAAAGTTATTTCTTATTTTCTTTAAGTGGCAGGTGACTCCGTCGGGCGTAGCTAGAAACCAAGTCGAATTTCCGCGTGCAAAAATGGAAGGTCGCGGACATCGGATCACCCCTGCCTAGAAATTGAAAAGATATAAAAATTTCGTCTTCTAATTTGAAATTGCCGCCAACAGCATGAACAGTTGAACTTATTATATAATAGACTACTGACGTTGTACTACGTATTGATGACAAACAATATTCCTACGACTTTTGCAATTTGGGAAATCTTAACTACTTGTCTTTAGAGATTTTCGGCGATTAAATATTTCATACATTTGTTCTTTGACATCTTATCCAAAAGCTTAGGGGATAATAAACTACACAAGGATTCCTAATATGCTCTACTTCCTAT
This sequence comes from Mytilus edulis, assembly GCF_963676685.1. Lineage (NCBI taxonomy): Eukaryota > Metazoa > Mollusca > Bivalvia > Mytilida > Mytilidae > Mytilus > Mytilus edulis. The sequence goes on along the minus strand of NW_027268438.1, from coordinate 30,110 downwards.
GTGCAACTTCAAAACTTTTGGGGAAATCGACGATCATTTAAGGTTTTTCTGGTCATATTTTTTTAATCCAGAATGTAAAATATGAAAAAACTGTCCAATAAGTTATAAATAACATAGTAACCAGCTAGATGATAACAATGGCACGTATTTCAGCATTTATTGGGTAGGACACAAATCCAGGGTGCTCGCATAAGGCAGCTTAACTGCCTAAAAAAATATTACGAAGGTTTTGAAAAAGCTATTGAAAACAAAACGATCAGGAAATTGTCAATGAATCATGAATTAGCTTCTGTCCACGTAATTTTCATTAGATCATACCGTACACTCCTCGGACATCTCGATCTGAAATCTACGGATGGGTCTGAATACCGAGGAGCAATTACTAATCAAAGAGCAGAATGCTCTGAGAGATACGATTGCCATAGTTTTCATTGACACATGTATAGCAGTTCTGCCAACTTTTCATTAAGCAAATGTATGAGATTTGGCCAAAATTGAAAAGATCAAAGAGGAAAAAAAATAGATCAAAGGATACTGCCGCAAAAAAGCATGAACATGCATGAGTCTCAAGCATTTTTTGGCAGCCCTGGTACAGCTGGATAGTATTATTTTCAAAACTAATTCAACTGCACATGCAAAATGTAATAATCTGAATAGTTACTCAACTTTAAAAGTAGCCAATCCTGGATACACTGTATGAGAAATGTACTTATTGTGTTTTATTTTTGTACTATCACATACATGTGATGGACTGTGAAACTCAGATCAGGACATTGGGAAATTTTGATCAGGAGATTGGGACTCAGATCAGGAGGTTTTTTTATCGACATTAATTTTGTCGTTAATGTAACCGTACAATGTAGAAATTGTCTTTTAAAGTGTTCTTTCATTTACATCATAATGTAATGTGTTTATACACCCTAGTACCCTTGTTGCCTTTCTATTGAATCTATCTGAATGATTATCAAATAAAAATATTGAGAAGAATCTGTTTCTTGTTTGGTGTTGTGTTTGAAAATTAATTGTTCACTGCTTGCAAATAAATGATTATATACAAAACAAAGGAAATATGCTATACATGTATATTTTAAACATCATAAATTAATTAAAAAATAACTAACAATAACAATAGTATTAAAATTGTATGTTTTTTTTAGCATCATTAAAGTAATTTTTCTAGAAACTTGAGACTTTGTGTTAAAGATTTTGCTTTATTTAGTTGAATGACTGATAATCTATTTTACTGACCAAAATTATTGAGACATTTCTACACCTTTTGTTTAAGGGATACAGAGTTTTATTCAGTCTATTTTTTATCTTTATTCTCAGTCTATAATTATGTACAATTCTGCATATTAACAGAATATTTTAAGGTCAGAATTCTTATATAAATTTCAATTTAATCTTTGAAAAGAAGTCTAGATTCCCACAATATTTTGTAAATTTATATTATTTTGTTTGTCCAAAACATTTGAGTTCATTTAATTACCATCCTTTTATGGTTATTTGATTAAAATATAATTCATTTATTTTACAATTTACATTTTTGAACGATAAATAACTTATAATAGGATAAATCAAAGGGAAGTATATGAGTAACCAAAATTTATTTCAAAAATTTAATACACAAAGTTTTTATCACACAACGGCAATTAGCGATCATTAGCCAGACGTAAGCATCGTTGATTACCAGTATGTTTGACACCCAAGCTGTGAAGAGAAGCCATATAATTACACATCTTCTTTGATTTACAGGTAAAATTTGACACAGGTGTAAATTTCACTTGTACCGTAGTAAGAAATTATCAAATATGGAAGCTGAAAATTTTCTTTCATGAAATATTTCATACACGGGATTTTTTTCTCCTTAACGGGAGGACGGGAGAAGACCCCTGAAAACGGGAGTCGCGAGGTTCACATGTATGCTATCAATTCCAAGTTTACTTTCCACAGCAGTCAGTGAGAGTGAGAGAAGGTATTTCACTTCGTATCTTATCATCGTTAATTCTAGGAGGAACCCAATTTCTAACGTTAAAAAATTATTTTTTTGGGGTCAGTGGGCATGACTCCTTTCCGTACACACTCCTCTGTTTAAATTAAGATCATTCTTTATATGATACGACGTTTATCGACATCTAACAAGTTAATTTTTCTTAACGAGTCGTAGTGTATTTCGTTGACGGAAAATACTTCCGGAAGGCCAGAGGGGAGACAACTCGAAACGATAATATGGAAGATTCCATTTCGGCTGAAGGGGTGCTATAGGTAAACATATAATTTAAATGTAAATATTTTAATTTAAATGATGCATATGATTTAAAATTATGCAACAACAATGACCCTCAATAGCAGACATATATGTGGTGGTGTTTAACGACCTTGACTGTAGACAGACATAAAAAGAATCCAATGAGTTTCAAATTAATCAATGAAGTGGGGAATCCAGAGCAACCACTCAATCTCATACCCCTTGAAATCAAGAAAACTATACGCATGCGCATTAATACATAAACAAACCCCCGACTTGCGATTTGGATCAAGAACGTTTATTAAATGATATGATGAATGATTCTCCATTTCTTTATGAGAGTACAGTATCAAATATCAGCTTTATTACGGTTAAATATAGAAAAACTCCACTTCAGTTCTTATATGACAGAAATAGAATTATCGGAATTCAGAGAACTCTCGCATTTATCATCGTTAATTCTAGGAGGAACCCAATTTCTAACGTTTAAAAATTATTTTTTTGGGGTCAGTGGGCATGACTCCTTTCCGTACACACTCCTCTGTTTAAATTAAGATCATTCTTTATATGATACGACGTTTATCGACATCTAACAAGTTAATTTTTCTTAACGAGTCGTAGTGTATTTCGTTGACGGAAAATACTTCCGGAAGGCCAGAAGGGAGACAACTCGAAACGATAATATGGAAGATTCCATTTCGGCTGAAGGGGTGCTATAGGTAAACATAATTTAAATGTAAATATTTTAATTTAAATGATGCATATGATTTAAAATTATGCAACAACAATGACCCTCAATAGCAGACAGACATAAAAAGAATCCAATGAGTTTCAAATTAATCAATGAAGTGGGAAATCCAGAGCAACAACTCAATCTCATACCCCTTGAAATCAAGAAAACTATACGCATGCGCATTAATACATAAACAAACCCCCGACTTGCGATTTGGATCAAGAACGTTTATTAAATGATATGATGAATGATTCTCCATTTCTTTATGAGAGTACAGTATCAAATATCAGCTTTATTACGGTTAAATATAGAAAAACTCCACTTCAGTTCTTATATGACAGAAATAGAATTATCGGAATTCAGAGAACTCTCGCATTTATCTAAACTGGGGAATTCCCTCTGACGTGTTTTTTAAATTTATAAAAACACTAAATATATAAATACTGCTCAATTCTGATTTTCCGTGTTGTTAAAAACACGCATATAAGTCAAGGGAAATATCAAACATGAAGATTATGAGAAGAACATTACAGGAAAGTTGTTTACGTTAATTTTTTTGCTTCTTTTTATCATTTAAAGCAAGACAATCATAAGAATCTGAGATGTTGCTGAATGTTTAGAATAAAACGGTTGACGTGAGGGAATGAGTCCTGAGTCAACGGTAAAAGTCTACAGATTGCTTGAAAGCAATCGTATCCAAAAAATGTTTTTAAAATAGATAGGTAAAGTCTAGATCGGATTCCGAAGGAGCATAATTCAACACAGACACACCGTATCAGCCCTCAGCCAATACAATCCCTCGAGCAGAGCTCTTGGGATTATATTGGTGTCTCGGGTTGATACGGATGTGATATGGAAAAAGTCATATTATATTCTATACGTACATACGACCTTTACGAAACCACGCATCACTCGCACACCATTTATTTTAATTCGTGTTATTAATTTCAAGTTGTAATACTAGTCACAATCTTAACCAATAACTTGCACCTGAAACGAAATGAACAAACTGATTGTTTGACTAACTGACATACAGACCTATAAATATAGTGGCACAGCACAATAAAGTTTTGTAGTAGTGTTTCTAAAAGGGGAATAGATGAGGTTAGAGGGATAGGCATAGATGTGTGGGATGCACTAATCCATTTACTTAACTCATTTCCCTCTCTTTTTACAAGATCATAATGGCATTGAGTTTTATATTGAATATGATGTGCTTCATTCACTTTGTGAATAAACCCATGCTCTAAATCTAATAAAATTAGTTTGCACATGCGTAAATTGACTACTGCAGAATAATGAATTTTATCAAATTAGCATGCATTTAATATATATGGTTAACTTAAAACACTTCCATCCCTTAAATGATGACCATGGTGTTACTACATGTAATTCATTTATTAAGACTGTAACGTGTTGCAATTCGAAATAGACATATTTGGCCTAGATACGACAACCGTTCCTGCTGGCTGTTCAAAACTATTCCCTCTGAAAAATCACATTGCCTGACGTTAGCTTGTTTTACAAAACAAAAAAGGGGGGTTCCCGGAGAGCCTACACAAACACTCACTATCGCTCGGGCAAAAACAATCGCGAATATAATGCCGAACCATGTTAAAACTTCAATAAAGTATAGATTGCAACAATTATTTCTTAAACAAGAATAGATTGCACATGCAGAATGTCTCTCCTGCCTTATATAACTTCTTACCAGGATTCATAATAGGCTGATCGTCCAAAATTAATTTTTTACTAGAACACACCCGCGAAATCGCGGGGAAATAGAGCGTATGTAAACTGTAAAAAAAAATTACTGACTGAAGAATTTCAGGAGAGGTATCAAAAGTCAAAGGTACTTAGAGACTGGGCACATTTTTTTGCCCTCCCCCTATTTTCCAAATACCCCGATTTTTATACCTTCTGTTTTTGTTACAAAAACAGTTATTCATAGTAAATAAATGTATGTAAGTATACAGAAATATATCCGCAGTGACCGCCGTTGATATTAAACCATAAGCGGATCCCAAAAGGGGGGGGGGGCTGGGACCCTGCCCCCCATTTCGTTGAAAAAAAATTGTTGATTATATGGGGAATCACTGAAGCAGAGAGGACCCCCCCCCCCCCTTTTAGGTCAGTCAGCGCCCCCTCCCTCATGAAAGGTTCTGGATCCGCCACTGTAAACTAATTGATAGTAAATAGCAAATATTATTCATTTTCGTTTTCCTCCCTAAATAACTCAAACTGAAACACGTTAAGCAAGGATGATACATGCTAGAACTCAAAATGATAGAACAAAGCAAATTTATATACTACTTTATTCATAGTCTTTGTATGTTCAAAGTACAGAAAAACACAAACCGGAAGACTAATCTGACTTAAAGTTTTGTCCAATGACGGGAAAATATCCGGACGCATTCTTTTTCGTTTTTATCCAAAGTAACCCAAACTGAATGATCATAAGAATGGATGACAAATGCGACTATACATGTTACCTATAGGACACAGAGGCGTGATGATTAATTTATTGTGGAAGGAGGAGAAGCGACACCCAAAATGAGGTCTTCTCGTTTAATAGTATACTAGAACACACCCGCGAAATCGCGGGCATTCAGAGCGTGGTTCAAGTATGTAAAGTTTTGTAGGAAGATTTAATGACTTGAAAATTTCGGGAATAGGTAAACTTGGGGACAGGAAAATATCTTTTTTATCCCTTCTTCTTTATTTAAAAAATTCCCATTTTTTTTTGTTTTCTATTGAGTACAGTGTGAACATATATTAGGTATATTATGAACATGCAAGTAAGGAGCCTGTAAATAATGGTTGTCGTTTTTTTATGTATTATATATTTGTTTTTCGTTCATATTTTGAACATAAATAAGGCCGTTAGTTTTCTCGTTTGAATTGTTTTACACTGTAATTTTGGGGCCTTGTATAGCTGACTATGCGCTATGGGCTTTGCTCATTGTTGAGGGTCGTACGGTGACCTATAGTTGTTAATTTCTGTGTCATTTTTGTCTCTTTGGCAAACATACCACATCTTCTTTTATTGAAATCAATAATTTTTTGTAATGAATTTCGGAAAAGGTATCAAAAGTCATAGGTACATTTGGACATGACAGTTGTTTTTCTAGCCCGGCTCCGTCTTTCCCCAAAAAAAATTCCCCTTTTGTTTCTATTAATTTTTATAACACATGGATAATTTTAGCGCTTATATCTGTATATTATGTACATTCATTATTATAACTTGATAAAGTGTATTTGTTTTTTTTACTTTTAATTCTCACTTTACTGATCGATCCACGGGCCAGCGGTCATTGATATATTATACAGACTCTCTCAATTAATAAACTCTGTGACCGCCATGGATAGTTAACTTGAAAATGATATCAGATAGAAAGTATACTCTTTATTCGTAGTAAATGTATGTTCAAAGTATAAAGAAAACGCAAACCGGAAGTCTAACCTGACTTAAAATTTTGTCCAATGTCGGAATAATATCCGGACGCTTTTTTTCTCGTTTTTTTCCCAAAATAACTCAATCTGAATATTCATATGAATGGATGACAAATGTGACTATGCCATGTACATTTTGTACCTATAGGACATAGAAGCATGATGATTAATTTATTGTGGAAAGAAGAGAAGCGACACACAAAATGAGGTCTTCTCGTTTAAAAGTATAGATAATATAGGGTATGTAATGTAATTTACCAAACTTCTGGAAATATAAACGGAAGAGAAGTGACGATAAGTGAATGACAAAAATGATTGTGTTTATTTTCACACCATGACACAGCCTGGGTCGTTGCTAACACTTGGGACAATGAATAACAAAAATGATTGTTTTTATTTTCACACATCCTGGGTCGTTGCTTACACTTGGGACAACATTCTTATATAACGATTCAGGCAATGAATCTTAAAATAAAACATGATAATATAGGGTATGTAATGTAATTTACAAAACTTCTGGAAATATAAACGGAAGAGGAAGTTGTCTATGAATAAGAGCCGGAGTAATGACGGACACATATCCGGACTTCTTTTTTTCCGTTTTTCTTCCAAAATAACCGAAACTGAATAATCATAAGAATGGATGACAAATGCGACTATGCATGGTACCTATAGGACATATAGTCACAATGATCAATTTATTGTGGAAGGAGGAGAAGCGACACCCAAAATGAGGTCTTCTCGTTTAATAGTATAGATATCTCGTTTAATAGTATAGATTACAATGATTTAATGCTATCAATAATCCATGGAAATGAGGTTATTTTAAATAAGGTCACTCAGATCAACTAAGCCAGACATGCTTGTTCACCTTACAATCATTCCATACACCATCTATAGTTGACCTATAACAGTTTATAGAAAAACAGACCAAAACACAACAAGAGTGCACACACTGAAATGTCTCGCCTTCTTTACTAATCATTGATATTATGTTGAAAGTCCTAAGTATAAAGCTTTATTACAACTGTCACATAAACTTAACATTAACCAAGATAGCTAGAAGACCAATGAACCATGAAAATGAGGTCAAGGTCAGATGAACCATGCCAGGCAGACATGTACAGCTAACAAAGCTTCCATACAACAAATATAGTTGACCTATTACTTATAGTTTAAGAAAAATAGACCAAAACACAAAAACTTAACACTGTGCAATGAACCGTGCAATTGAGGTCATGGTCAAATAAACCTGCGGGACTGACATATAGATCATAATATATTTTCATACACCAAATATAGCTGACCTTTGGCATATAATATTAGATAAAAAGACCGAAACTTAAAAACTTAACTTTGACCACTGAACCATGAAAATGAGGTCAAGGTCAGATGACATCTGCCCGCTAGACATGCACACCTTACAATCATTCCATACAACAAATATAGTAGACCTATTGCATAAAGTATGAGAAAAACAGACCAAAACACAAAAACTTTAGTTAACTATAACCACTGAATCATGAAAATGAGGTCAAGGTCAGATGACACCTGCCAGTTGGACATGTACACCTTCCAATCCTTCCATACACCAAATATACTAGCCCTATTGCTTATAGTATCTGAGATATGGACTTGACCACCAAAACTTAACCTTGTTCACTGATCCATGAAATGAGGTCGAGGTCAAGTGAAAACTGTCTGACGGGCATGAGGACCTTGCAAGGTACGCTCATACCAAATATAGTTATCCTATTACTTATAATAAGAGAGAATTCAACATTACAAAAATTCTGAACTTTTTTTTCAAGTGGTCACTGAACCATGAAAATGAGGTCAAGGACATTGGACATGTGACTGACGGAAACTTCGTAACATGAGGCATCTATATACAAAGTATGAAGCATCCAGGTCTTTCACCTTCTAAAATATAAACCTTTTAAGAAGTTAGCTAACGCCGCCGCCGCTACCCCTATGTGGAGCTTCTGCAACAAAAGTTGCAGGCTCGACAAAAACGTGATATTCACCAATCAACCGTGAAAATGAGATCAAGTTCAAATAAAACCTGCCAAACTAAAATCTACACCTTAAAATCATTCCATACACGGAATATAGTTACTCACTGCTTGCAGTATCTGAGAAACGAACTTTAATCTTGATCCTTGATTTGCGGTAGAGGACTTATGGACATTTGTTGTATTCTTGTACTTGTCTTAATAAATATTTTTTGGTTTGGTTGTTTTTTTAATTTTTTTTTATAACATTGTGTCTTAATCATATTGAATCACTTGTAATCATTTGTATGTAATTAATGTTGATTGTTCTGCTCCTTGTGGGCGCTTTGATTAGCAATAAAATATATTTGAATTTATTGACCTAATTAAAGGATCACATTACTAATAATGATTAATGAGTTAGAAATTCACATGACTCAAATTATTAACTTTTTTTATGCTGCAACTTAACAATGACAATGAGGTCTAGGACAACTGAAATATGACAGACTAACACTTTGTAACATTATGCTAAGTATACATAGTATGAAGCCTCCAGGACTTCTATGCTCTTAAATATACAGCTTAATACAACTTGACAAAAAAAAAATGGTCATACATTACAGTCAGAGATATAACTTTATAGGGTTATTCCAGGAAATAACTTGTGTGTGTTATTACAGATACTTTCACCTTAAATTTTCTAAATCTGTAATAACATATGCTTGTTATTTGTAAAATTATTTCACCAATAGTGGGCTCTAGGGAACTCTTGAGACTTTGCGCATAAACTAAATGCTTAGTCTTGATAACTTATGTTTTAATTAAATTAATATATTTTTGATGGACCATGGTAAATCAATAAGTCGAGGCTATTTAGGGATAAAATTAGCTGTGATAACAAGGCTCAGTTATTAAAGGAATGTAACTTAATATATAAGACACTTGGGAATTACTTAGAAACTTGTGCAGAACCTCATTACATGCTCTGGTCATTATTTCTTACAATAAATTAAACTACATTGTAATTAAGCATGATGTATGTCTGAGCAAATGCTTCGAAGTGATATAGAGAAGCTGTGATATCACCCTTTAGTTATTACAGGCATATTTTTCTGTAATAACATATAGGTGTACTACGCAAAATTGACAAACTATGAACTGTTATATCTTTAAATAGTTAAGTATACATATAGAAAAAAGTAATATCAATAGAACTTTTATACATTTTAACTAAACTAATGATGTGCATTGTCCCTTTGAAACATGTAACATATATGTTATCATAGTTCTTTGATTTTTTAGTCCACAATAACAAATGTATGTTATTTTCCTGTAATAACCCTATGGAGTTATATCCCTTACTGCATTACAACTCATCACTGTCTAGATGCTAAATAAATATAAAGTCTTTCGTTACAATAGTACTTCAGAAGAGTGTGACAAGATCATTCAATATATTGAAAAATCAAAATATCAACTAACAGGAAGTGGGTGTCTGATCAGAAAGTTGCTCACATGATATATCATCACAATTAGGCTGCTGACAAAATAACAATTAATTCTGTTTAGAAGTTGTTTTTCTTTAAATAAGACAAAAATAATTGTTGGACAACAGACATTTAACAGATTAGGTGATGATGACAGTTAACTGTTACTCCTACAGTTAAGGTAACATATTAAATGTATTGTCATGCTGTTTTCAACAATAGATTAAGAAAATAATAAATAAATGTATGTTTTTTTACTTAAACATTTACATTATTGAGTCTCATAAAATTTTCTATTAAGATATTTCGAGATTCTTCACAGAGAATGTCATATGGTGGTGAATAGTAAATTGTAGCCTCATCTTGATTGTCAAGTTCTTCATTATTTCTCAGCTTTTCTAAATGTTTCTTTGACATTTCTAAAAGGGTGAATATTACCTACAAATATGAAAGTAAAATTTAAACATTATATCTTAGCAAAATCAGCACCATGTACCTGTTATCATAAAGATTCGAAACTCACTTCTATAAACATGAAAATGCCCAAATCATGAACAATTCTTATGTGAATGTTTAACCGGACATATGGTTATTATCAATTTCTATTACAATCTATAATGAAGACAATCTTAAAAATAAACCCTTATTACAGATACAGGGTCCATTTAATGAGTTCACAATAAACTTGATACTGTTCATGAGCGAGTGTGTATGTGTTTGTGTCTTGAAGTTGAAAAGTTTACAAAATAGACTCAACTTGACTTGTTTGTAAAGTGCTGTAAAATTATAAAATAAGAAAATAATTAAGGTTCATTTTAACATAAGTAGGCATTAAATTTGTCTTAAAAGGTATGCTTTTTAAATGCAACGCAAAGTTAGACAGAAATATACAATTACTTACAAGTATTTATACTGCAATCACCTATTTTACTATACAGATAAAGCTATACGTATAAACGTTAGCTTTATACGTCAATGACCTCAACTAACCTATACACCCCGCATACTTACCGGAACTACTGTATTTCATCAACAACGTCACGTCACAACCATGACAACGTGTAGTAACAATGGTCAAACTTTTATGAATTTAAACTTGTTATGTCTTCAAATTGGTAATTTATATACATTGTACCATGTTTATTAAATGTTATTAATTAAGTTCATTTTCCCTTTCTAATTCCTTAAAATGTCAAGTTCTTACAGCCTGGACTACAATCATAGGGAAATACCCCAAGTTAGTACCCCAAGAGGGAAATTCCAAACACTTTTTTATAACAATATTTGTTACATATTTTTTTAATATTTTTTTTAATGTTTTATCGATTTCAGTATAAAAACAATATACGTAATGAAATTTATTTGTATTCGTCAGGAAACGGGAAAATGCTCGGTTGAACCTCGCATTTCCCCCGTTTCTAAGCCCCATACAAATAAATTACATATTTCAAGACACTATATGTGTATTGTCTAAATATACAAGTACTTACAGATGTTTCAATAACAATCATCCCAAATAGTTTGAGAGTATCAGTTTCCGAATCTCCATAGAATTTGTTCAGATTCAGAAGAAGTTCCCCGCCATGCTGTCCTATTGCTCTCTCATTTGTTATATCAAGTATTAGGGGTGGTTCATGTTTATCTTCAGTGCTGTATACTGGTCTCCTTATGTTGTACCCTTCTGAGTCAGTACTGCTGTCAGAGGTATCAGTAGATGATTCACTGCTGTCCAATGTGGAACTTCTCATTCTTTTCCTTCTTTGTTGTGGTCTTTCTTGATTTCTTTTTGTTGTCTTTATGTTCTTTACCTACATAAAAAGAAGTAATTTACTCTGTAATAACCTATTGAAATGTTTACTTAACAGTCAATGCTTCTGGTGTGTGAGTGCTTAGGAACTTAATTAACACCATCATATTCTTTATGAGTCTGTCCTAAGTAACAAGCCAGTAGTTTAGGAATTGTCATTGGTTATATCAGTCATATTTATTTTTTTGGTAAATTGGGTTTTTTTTAAAATTCATATCTACATACTATGTATTTATTAGCTATAAAGTTTCATGAAATTCTATGGTCAGGTTTTAGGGGAGTTGCCATGAGTAACAGTTGTGTATTGAGGCAAAAATTCCAAAGTTCAAAGGGGCATAACTCCTATGAAAAAAATGAATCATTATTTCTTGTCCATATGAATGTAACCATAGTATATCCTAAGCTATCATCTATAAAGTTTCTTAAATTCTGTTGTGTAGTTTCAGAGGAGTTACAAAGACAACCTATAACAGTAGTATATTAAGCCAAGTGTAAACGGCCATAATTCCTAGAAAAAAATTCAATCATTATATATTAAATTCCTGTTCATATCATGTCTACATAATATGTACTTATTAACTACAAAGTTCAATGAAATCCTGTTGTGTAAGTTAGTGTAGTTTTAAAGGAGTTGCGATGACAAAATCGCAGTAGTATATCTAGCCCAAAAAGTGCAAAGAGGCATAACTCCTAGAACAAACATTGCAACATTATTTTCTGTCCATATACACATTTACATTCTATGTCCAGATTAAATTTAAAGTTTCATGATTTCTGTTGAGCGCTTTCATAGGAGTTGTGATGACAATAACAGAACTGTCGGCAAAACTGACAGACAGAGTCGTTAAAAACGTTTATACTCAATGAAAAAAATAGCATAAGTATAGATATCTGATGCAAAAACTGTGTGGGTTATTATATGTTATTCAGGTCTCAGACAGGGTATATACTGTGACATTCCCGGCTTAGAGTTTATATCCCCTGAGCGGAAGGCGAAGGGGATATAAGCCCTAAGCCGGGAATGTCACAGTATATACCCTTTCTGAGACCTGAATTACACATATATTACGGATTACCCCTGACTTAATGTTATTTTCCAGTGCAGGTATTTGTTGACAACACATATATATTGAAAAAACCAACCTGATATGTTCGGCATACGTGAAGGATTTTCTAATTTGCTGTGAACATAATTTTATCGTGTATGTAATAATTTATAATAACACTTTTAACATCAAATTAAAGTATTAAAAGTGTTAATTGCGTGTTTTTGTATAAAAAATATATTATTGACTGAAGCACGTCATTATTTTCCCTCTGTGAACCTCTGACAGTCTGATAGCTTATGACTACGTCACATAGTAACCGGTGTTATGATGACGTTTTTGAGGTTCCAATTGGGGATAAAAACGTCGTATATATACCCCGGCAGTTTCCTGAATATAAACTGACATCTCTGTGTTGTTATCCAATCAGAAACCTTGACACATTTGTAATCCGTAATATAATAATATATATGATATATATGCATAGTTTTAGTATGAATAAAGGGAAATGTTTGAATAGCAACCAAATGGAACCTTCAAAAATATCAACAGTAGCTACAAAACAAAATTAAAATAGCCTTGTCAGACGTCATAATTATTTGGACTAGAGGTTGGTGTCAATTAACAATACATTTAAGTGCAGAGAAATTAAAATCAATTCAATACAATTAACTATATATACAAATGTATAAATGTTTAACCTACAATAGAATGTTTTACAAATGTACTTGTTCAATAATTTTAGCGAAATGTTTTTTTTTTCTTTTACTTCCATAGTGTAATTTGAAATACTGGAGAGAACACTGGCCCATTATTATAAATATAGGACAGAAAGTACTATCAAGTAATATTTGTACCTTTACAATTGAAACACATGTGTCTGTTCTTTCCTGTTGAAGTCCAAGTTTGAAGAGATGTAGATCTGCATCTGATCTGACTGTCATTCCTCTCAAATTGGTCCATGTTGTCTGCTCAGTTGTAGAAATATTCCTGAAATAGAAAATAAATCCCTTTTTTCAACTTTACATGTACATATTTTAAGAAATACCTACTGTTTTAGTATAACTGAAATTTTGGTTGTGGTGATTCTTACCCAGAAATTTTTTAGAATATATGCATATACATATATATATCTGTATACTGAAAAATCAGAAATTATTGCAATGTTTTTATTATTATGAATAATGCGACAGAGGTGTAAACGCAATTATTTAAACTTGCATTTTGAATTATTTTATATGACATGTATGAATAAAACAGGATTCTTTTCAAAATCGTAAAAATTAAAATCGCATTTAAGTCTAAAATTACAAAATCGCAATAATAAATGCACGTAATAATTTCTGAATTTACAGTATGGGGGATGAAAATTATTAGGGCCTTTAACTGCCCTTACATAGAGAATAAGGATGTCATGTATCTACACACAAACAAAGACATTCACAAATCTTTCTAAAACCAATATTGTCTGCTGTTCTAAGTGAAATTAGCCGAAAAAAATATTATAACATGTACATTTTACATGTTTTACCATTACACATGTTGCATGCATTGGGCCTTTAAATCCATGTCATTTAAAATCTGGTGCCACTGTGGACAGTTGTCACATTAGCAATCAGGTCACATTTAAAAGTATGTCTGTTTCCCCTCCCCCGGGTCTACTCTTTGTAAACAGACCAGGAAGGCAGGTTCTTTTTTTTTTTTTTTTTTTTTAACTGGATGTGAATGTCATAGCATGGTCACATGAATGGTTTGACTTGTCCAGTGGAGGCCACTTATCAGTTGTTTGTGCTCAATTTGAGTGTATTTATTTAAATTATCAATCCTTCTGCTTTCAAGCACTTTCCAAAAATGGAAACAAATTATATTCAGGAAAAAAATAATTTCGATTTTTTTTGTGGAAAATAATTTTTTGACCCAGGGGCTTATTTTTGACCCGGGTGGGGGAAGGGGAAACAAACATATTCTTAATTTTGGCCTCATACAACATTTCTTTCTTTTCATATATGAAAGACAATCCTATCAAAATACTCACACTGTTTCTAGACAGCATAAATCTGCAAACCCACAAATAAATTTTGAATAAACTCCTTCATATGATTTTAATTGTCTATGATGATCTTGTATATCAGATAGAAGTCTGTCATAAGCAGCAATAAAGCGCTTTACTTTTTGTAAAACAAAAGCTTCTTTCATTGTAATTATCCTGAAAGTAAACATAGAGGATACACATCATGTACATATTTAACCCTGCCGCAATTTTGCACCTATCCCAAGTCAGGAGCCTCTGACCTTTGCTAGTCTTGTTTGTTTTTAATTTTAGTTTCTTGTGTATAATTTGGAGTTTAGTATGACGTCCATTATCACTGAACTAGTACATATTTATTTAGGGGACAGCTGAAGGATGCCTATTGGTGGGGGAGTTTCTTGCTGCATTTAAGACCCATTGGTGGCCTTCGGCTGTTGTCTGCTCTATGATCGGGTTGTTTTTTTCTTTGACACATTCCCCATTTCCATTCTCAAATATATGTACTAACATTGGGAATGCAGACAAACTTGGTTATAAAGAATTCATATATCAATCCAATGAGTATGACACAAACATACAATTTAAATGTGGTAGATTTTGGCAGTGGGGAAATTAATTTCCTAATATTATCTCCAATTTAAAGAATAAAAAGGATTAAACATATTTTTCTGATTTTTTATATCAATCTGATTAAAATCAAACCTCTCAGCACTCCTGTTTCTGATATGTCGGGAGTGCTGAGAGGTTTGATTTTAATCAGACTGACTTTTATATTTTCTTCTTCCAGTTAAGCAGCAGCAATCAACTGCCTGATTAATCTGCCACTGTGTTGCACCTGAAGTCCAAAGAAATTGAAATATATACAATTTTGTGAGAGTTAAAAGTTAAAATCCTATATATTCAGATGCTTTTTAAACATGTTAAAACAGTGTTTTTGTCTATTTTGTAGGCCAGGCCTTGAAGCATTCAACATGTTCAAGTCTTGGGGCAGTGATTGTTTAAAGTGGTAAGGCATTCCATTCCCTTATGGCATGTATGGATTTTGGGTAGAATGAAATGTTCCTTATGTCTGTCATAATAAATAGAAACCTGGTAACATCCAATAAGAGCTGCTCTTGATGCTCGGTTTTATGGATTTAGCCTAGATGTTGCATATATTTGGCACTGGCTACAGTTACATGAAAATGTAGCAATAGAATAATTATTGTTACATTGGAGATTAATTGCCCAAATGCAGTGTTGGGTAAGGAACCAACGAGTGTAACAATAATAATAGAGTGTACGGTGACATTGCATTATTGCTACATAAATGCAAAATAAAACTTGAAAAATTTGATTTATTGAAGTGAAATTTGCGATTTCATGGATGTTGCACACAATTTTTTTATTTTTTATCTACAATGTCAGTTTCTGCAAATCCTGTATGTTGTTTAAGGAAGTTAGTCCAATGCATTTTGGTGAAACCATACTTACTTGCAACCATTCCAAACGAGTGATGCAGCAATGTGCATGTCTGTATTGCATATTGTAAAATTTCATTTTGCACTATCTCTTTTTGAAGTTAACGTAAAAGAATTTTCAATGTCTATCATGATTCATATGAAACAAGAATGTGTTCCTAGTACATCAATGCCCCATCCCCACTATCATTTTTTTTAATGATCAGTGGACCGTAAAAATGGGTAAAAACTCAATAAACTGAAAGATCATATCATACAATGTAGGAAACATGTATACTAAGTTTCAAGTTGATTGGACTTCAATTTCATCAAAAACTACCTCAACCAATTTTAAACTTTAACCTGAAGCAGGACAGAGGGACGGAAGAATGAACAGAATGACCAACAGACGCACAGACCAGAAAACATAATGCCCATAAAAGGGCCATAATAAATGGGGCATTAATATAGTTTTTATCTCTTGCAATGTTTAAATAATATTGCGAAGGCAATACAGCGATGTTAACATTTGAAGATATATTGAACCTGGTGGAATCAGTGCTTTCATTTTTCGAGTCCAGGCCTTGCAGTCATAAAACACGAGCACGATTTTTGTACTCAGACTCAAGATTCAACCAATCAAAATACTGGAATTCATGTTTCGAGAATGGTTTTAGTGCTACAAGCACTGAGCAAAGTTTTATGACTTCCAGTGGCGGATCCAGAGGGGGGGGGGGGGGGGGGGGGTTCTGGGGGTTGAAACCTGACTTAAGCTTCAACCCCAGATATTTCATTTATTATGTGATTGTAATTTCGTTCTTATTGGCGAAAAAAAAATCAAAAGCATCAAAACTATAGGGTTTAAGTTTAACATGTTTAATAAATCTAGCGTACATTGAAGTGCATTAATATGTAACGATAACACAATGTAACTGCAGACTCAAATATGATGATTTTATTATTATTGTTACATGTAACCGTAGCCAGTGCCTATATATTAACTAGACCATAAGTGATGTTTGTGAGTGACTTGATTGCCCCAGTTTATGTTACATGTATACATTGTACATCAATAAATTCCTTTTTAATTTAAAGATGTGTAATCCTAAACTATACAACTAAATCTTACTTGCGCCAGAGACATATAATACAATATATATGTCTTTGCTTGTGCACTACCAAAATGGTTGACAACACCTGTAAAAATGGTATAGATATAAACTCTTTGGAGCTTTTCCGCAAAGTACGAAAATGTGATCGAGAATGTGATACTTACATGTTTGGATCTTTTGTTAGTTTCTCATATAATAAAGATATTGTTGACTCAACCACTGATCTTTGAAACTTCAACTTTAACACTGATGCATCAAACTTCAACAATTCTTTCACAGAATGAATATATGATAGTTGATCTTCGTCGAAATCTGTCAGAGTGTTTATCTGTTTTAGTATTTCTAATGGGTCATTAGCAAAGTCTTCGGCATAAAAAATGTTCAGGTCTTCAAGATGACATCTTTCCCACTCAGACACACTGTCAGGTAAATCAACTCTCTGTATACCTCGATGGTCCAAGTATGCTTTACGCTTAGACATTTCTGTACAGCTTCAAAAACTAGGGATTACAAAATTGGGGAATTCAGATGGAGAGGAAATGTAACGCAAGTATAAATGTTAATATAATTATGTTACCTGTTACGTTCTATAAATCCCTCCTCTCTCAGGAGAACACGAAATTATTTTACCAGTTGTTTAAGTGTGTGTAACACAATAATACATTTTGACCTCAATACCACTGTTTAATAAAAATAAAAAAAAATAGATTTAGTTGAAATTAACAAATTTGAATTACAGTATTTCACGGCCGACACTCGGCTAACCGAGAGATTGGTCGGTTAATCTATATTGAGTATGCGGCTATATCGGCGGTTGGTCTGTTAATCGGTTTGAATCCGGGTCCGTTCGCACCCATTCACGTTCGCACCCACTCATGTTCGCCCCCTTTCATTTTCGCACCCTTCATGTTCGCACCCAAAGTCCGTTCGCACCCTACATGTTCGCGCCCAATTTTAATTGGTTTTGTGTTTAATAACTTTGTCATCAAGTTTTGGCAAGTAGTATTCTTATAAGTATAATTGTTTTCATGGTCTCAAAATAAAGTGAGACAGCATTTTTTTTGTGTTGAATAAATCTTAATCATGTTTTGGATAGTGTATTGTTAAAAAAATTTATATTCCTTTCTAAATAAAGTGGGATTCTGTCAACGTTTTATTTTGTGTTGAATAATTGTTTATCATGTTTTGGTTAGTGTATTGCTATAACTTTTGTTTCATTGACTTGTTTCAAAATGAAGTGAGATTCTGACTACGTTTCTTTTTTTTGTGTGTGTGTTGGATTAAATTTTATCATGTAAAGTGATATATAATAGTGTATTGTTTCATTATTTCAGATCAAAGGGACCAAGCTGTTAAAAACAATTATCTTTTGTGTTTTTCATTTAAAATCTTCAATCTTTTACTCATACCAAGCTATAAATACATTCAGTATTTACACGAAAGCAAGTAAAAACAACAATCATGATTTTCCAATTATTCAACTGGAATTTGAATTAAAATTGGGCGCGAACGTGTAGAGTGCGAACGGACCTTGGGTGCGAACGTGCGAGGTGCGAACGTGTAGGGTGCGAAAGTATATTGGGCGCGAACGGACCTGATACCGGGTTGGCTAAAGTCTGTTAATCAGGTGTTATCGAGAAAATCATTGAAAGTTCAGCATGTTTCATTGTATAACTTTTTAAATATATTTTTATCATAAAAAAATATTCATGTCTAACAAAAACAATTCAATGTACTGAATCCAGTGGTGTAATTATTATTTTTCTAGCTTCAATGTACGATCTATAAAATGAAAAGGCGGGTTACTCATCAATAAATTTATACACATTTTACACACACAAACTGTACACAAAATGATACGTTGGTTGAATTTACGTGCATGCAATATTTTGAACATCGAGAAAAGACAGGCATAATATTATGTTTGTTAACCATAAAGAAATCATTGTGTGAAAAATCTTCACGAAAATCTGTATTTTGGTGACATAAATCAATCTTTATTTAAAACCTGGTCTGTTAATGGGTCGGATGTATAAAACCCAGTCTGTTAATTGGTCTGTTAAGAGTTATGAATGGCAATGAAAGTATAATTTTATTGCTATATGGGGTGTTATCGGATCAAATGGGTAGGCTCAAGACGAGCGGCTAAAATATACGAAAACAACACATGAGCAAAGAAACATAAAATATACGGAAACAACACATGAACAATGAACAATTTAAACTATGGAAATTGAAACTTAATAAAAACGGTTTCAAAAAGTGTAATATTAAAGTAATGTTAATTTCATCCAAGAATGGTCGCATATGTCATGTGGATTCTGTTTAATTGTCATGAATGACACCAATTTGTTACTACATTGGTAACCAGTATATAGATCAGAGATAAACTTCGTAATATAACTAAACATCAGTAAGTAAAATATATTGGGATTCTAAAATATAAAGAATAGAGAAAAAATAATGAGTAAGATAAATAAAAGGTAAAAGGAAAAAAAGTCACGGAGGAAACGTGACATAACAATTTAAAGAATACAGAAATAACAACCCCCCCCCCCCCCCCAATACGAACCCTCATGGTATACACGATAATCTGGATGGAGTAGCAGAATATAGAATAATAGATAAGGACAGTAGAGAGTGATGCATTGCTAAAAAAAGAGAGAATGTATTCTAATTGGTGACAAATGCTAGAAGTTTACATGCGGACAACTGCCGTTCCCTTCTACACTTATGAAGAAAGTAAATAAACGGAATAAAATGTATTAAAACTCAAGATGACCAAATGTAGCTGCATTGCTCATTTCCATTTACTACTTGAGAATGATTTGTAAACAACATATGATTAAGTAATAGAAATAAAGAACCAATTGGACGATGCTTACGAATTAGGGTTAAACGTTCAGTGACAAATATCATGTGCCTATGAGAATGTCAACACGTTATATGTATCCTGTGTTGTATTACAAAGACACTTTCAGTCGGATTTGAGAACGTGCTACTTTTAACAGACACAAAAATTGAGGCTGATTGAAAACGTTAATAATAAATTCATGCGTATTCCAGCGGCCAATCCATATCACACTATATTGAAGTGACACACCCTTCAATAAAATGCAAAGAAAGTCAAAATAAAAATGCTCTCACTAGTAAATCACAACCGAAATTAATGACAGACGGACATTTTTTACAAAACTTAATGAACAATTGAAATCAAGATATTTGAGGTTTGCGTTATTTCGCAAAGGTTTGCGTTATAACGCAAAGGTTTGCGTTACAACACAAAGGTCTGCGTTTTATCGCAAAGGTTTGCATTATAACGCAAAAGGTTTGCGTTGTAACGCAAATATAGGACGAAATTTTTTTTTAAATGTGTTGCGCTAATTCGCTTCCGTAGGATACTGTTGCACAGTATTATCATTTTTATTTTACTCAGGAACATCTCATTCTTAACTTTTTCTATAGGAAAATATAAAGGTAGCAAAAATACCTGTGGCTAAATTACTCTTAACTGACACAATTTCAATTGTCCAACCCATTAACAGACTTTATTCCCATAATTTTCACTAAAACGTGGTAATATTCACTTTTTATTACAATTATGAAATATTAACCAATGTAAATTTATGTTTTAGAACTAAAGTACTATTTTGTGTCCTTTAAATGATATCTAAAATTGTTTGTTCTGACTTTTATTAAAAAAAATGCTATGCGTATAAGCATAAATACTACATACTTGCGCGACGCCTTTTGATTTTACTGAAAACTGCGTAGACTATGAAATGTTTTTACAAGTGGAAAATGTTCTATGATAGATATCATTTTGTCAGACAGTTTTCTTTTTTTGATTTGGTTCTTATAATATGCCAAAAATCTTTATATTTGATAGAGTTTAACATTAAATTGTGCGTTTTACTCTTACCAGACGTATAACCAACCCGATTAACAGACCAATCTCCCATATAGCCGCATACTCAATATAGATTAACCGACCAATCTCTCGGTTAGCCGAGTGTCGGCCGTGTATTTATCATGAGCCTTTGGTAACCGTTTTAAAGCATAAGACGTCTATCAGAGCGGGTTTCTTCTCATGTAGACTATAACACAAAGTTCTGGTTATACAAAGTCTAATGAACAAATTTCTGTTTCCTTTAACCATGACAGAGACATATAATACAAATTGTATTATTAGATGTCTCTGACCATAATAACCATTCAAATTTCCTGATAATTCTTTTATAAATTAATTAGATTATTGTATGAAACGCACACCATTTGAGAACTTGCCATTTACGCGATATCCGATATGTTTGTCTGTGTTATTAATTCATAGTGCTGCTGTATACACAGATAATGATACCAAAATATGAAAATACATCGGCAATGGTTCGCCGTATGAATATTGTTTGTTTTGATGTGTTTATCATGTTTATATGTGTGTTAAAGACTTTACAGAAACAATAAAGCAATTTATAATAATATAAAGGCCAGGGAATAATTAATACATTTTCTCTCACGGTCATAAAACATTCGAGCATGATTTTTGTACTCAGACTCGAAAAATCAACCAATCAAATTGCTGGATTTCATGTTTCGAGCATGATTTTTGTGCTCCGAGCACTGAGCAAAGTTTTATGCCTTCAAGGCTTGGTCGTCGAACAATCTATCATTCTTGGTATTTTGTTTTATCTTAAATAAGTACTGCCCAGTTACCTAGCATTTTTGTAGTGAAAAATACCCCCCCCCCCCCAAAAAAAAAAATCCCATTTAAGAAGGGAAAAATCAAGTGAGAGAGAGCATTCAGATTTATTTATGAGGATTTTGATAGCTCATATGAAGATGGATAAAATTACGAGAGAGCCTTCAGATTTCATTAATGAGGACTATGATAACTTGTATGAAGATCACTGAATCTTTCACACAAGGCAAAACTTCCATATCTTAAAGTCAGAAGATTTAATTTAATTATAGGAGCAATATAAACCTTTCAAATTATACACAAAGAGTCCACTATTATTTAATGATGGTTTGAATAAAATAGAAAAAAAAACAAGTCTTAAATTTCCTTCAGATATAGAAATATTATAGTTGAACAGCACAAGGAAAGAACAACAAGCTATTGGTATCAATTATTTCAACATACATCTAAAGCAAAATTATTGAATGAACTATAACTGACTATGCGGTATGGGCTTCGTTCATTGTTTAATAATTTAATTTTGGATGTAACGCGTGTTCTGATTGGCTGACGTTATTTTGTTATGAGCCCATAGACATAATTTAGTCCTGTGACTGTGACGTCATCAACGTTTTTTCATGGTTTTCTACGGTTTAAAATGGAATTTAGAATTAAATTATAAGAAATGACTGTAATATTTTTTCTGTCTATTCGAAATAACATAAAAAATGTGGTGCACACTGTTAAATAACCGCTACGCGCGTTATTCAGTGTGCACCAAATTTTTTATGTTATTTCTTCATAGACAGAAAAAATATTACAGTCATTCCTTAAATATTTTGAAAGGACTTAAATGCGCCAAAAAAAAATAATAGACTTTCGCGGAATTCTATTTTATTTTTATTTTGTTGATTTCTCCGAGCTCTTGTGCATTTACTGCTTTTTATTATACGCCCGTCGACTTTTAGACGGGACGTATTATGGTATACCGTTGTCCGTCCGTCTGCCCGTCCATCCGTCCGTCCGTCTGTCCGTCCGTCTGTCCGTCCGTCTGTCCGTCCGTCCGTCCGTCGTCCACACTTCGGACAATAACTCAAAACACTTTCACCAATTTCCATGAAACTTAAGTGAATTGTTTTATATCTATTGACGTAATCTCCCTTTCGTTTTTTTTTAATTTCAGATTTTAAGTTTTGGATTTATGGGGCTTTATTCATAAAAAAGGGGGGATTTCAACACTTCGGACAATAACTCAAAAAGGCTTCACCAATGTCCATGAAACTTTGGTGAATTGTTTATATCTATTGATGTAAGCTCCCTTTCAATTTTTATAAATTTCAGATTTTAAGTTTGGATTTATGGGGCTTTATTCATAAAAAAGGGGGATTTTCAACACTTCGGACAATAACTCAAAAAGGCTTTCACCAATGTCCATGAAACTTTGGTGAATTGTTTATATCTATTGATGTAAGCTCCCTTTCAATTTTATAAATTTCAGATTTTTAAGTTTTGGATTTATGGGCTTTATTCATAAAAAAAGGGGGATTTTCAACACTTCGGACAATAACTCAAAAAGGCTTTCACCAATGTCATGAAACTTTGGTGAATTGTCTATATCTATTGATGTAAGCTCCCTTTCAATTTTATAATTTCAGATTTTACATTTCCGTGTTATGAATTTTTATACTTAAAAAAGGGGGGATTTTCCAATTTTGGGACAATAACTAACACTTTCACAAAATTTTATGCAACTTGATAAATTGTTTATATCTATTGACATAAGCTCCCTTTTTATTTTTATAAATTTTAGATTTTACGTTTTCTTAAGTAATGAATTTTTATACTTAAAAAAGGTTTTTTTATGAAACTTTGGTGAATATATTAATGTAACATCCCTTTTGATTTGTATATATATTTCTAGTTGATCATATAAATTCATTTAAAGCATAAAAGAACAACTTAAAAGAGCAACGGGCGTATCATGCGCTAAAGCGCAGCCCTTTACTATGCATCCGAATAAGAAGTTATTTTGTCTTTTTTAATTGCCCTTTTTAATCAATAAAATCGGCAAAGGGTCTGCAAATAGGTTCTAAATAGGTACATCGGAACTAAACACATTTATTCTAAAAACAGTTGTTGGCATGACACGGGTTATGTTCTTCTCATATATGTTATGATGGTATGATACTAAACCCCTAACGGGAAGGATTGTGCCTGATGTTCATATGATGAAATCATAATCTTTCAGTCAGTTTAATTGAAGTCTGGAGCTGGCATGTCAGTTAACTGTTAGTAGTCTGTTGTTATTTATGTATTATTGTCATTTTGTTTATTTTCTTTGGTTACATCTTCTGACATCAGACTCGGACTTCTCTTGAACCGAATTTTAATGTGCGTATTGTTATTCGTTCACTTTTCTACATTGGTTAGAGGTATAGGGGGAGGTTGAGATCTCACAAACATGTTTAACCCCGCCGCATTTTTGCGCCTGTCCCAAGTCAGGAGCCTCTGGCCTTTGTTAGTCTTGTATTATTTTAATTTTAGTTTCTTGTGTACAATTTGGAAATTAGTATGGCGTTCATTATCACTGGACTAGTATATATTTGTTTAGGGGCCAGCTGAAGGACGCCTCCGGGTGCGAGAATTTCTCGCTACATTGAAGACCTGTTGGTGACCCTCTGCTGTTGTTTTTTATTTGGTCGGGTGTTGTCTCTTTGAACACATTCCCCATTTCCATCTCAATTTTATCCAATACATGTAGAATTACGTGGGAAGTATATTGTAACAGCCATTATTATGTATATCTCTGAGTCTGCGCTAAGTATAGATATATCGAGAATTTATCACAGTGTTGTTTACAAAGCGAAAGAAGCACGTCATATTAGAATAAAATATAAAAAATTCCTTGATGGATTATACTAAGAAAAGCATCTAAATGTCATTTTGAAAGAAGGGTAAACTAAATGATACAGATTTTAAAAAAAAATATGAAAAATATACTTCTTGATAAAGTGCATGATTTCAGATTTTTTCAAACTGCAGCTCATAGAAGGTAATAAGACTTTTTTCAAATATTTTTTCACGAATACGAGATATTTGGTCTATATTTCATATTTATAGAATATAAGTGTGTTTTTCCATTTATTGTTGTTTGAATTGTTTCATAGTTGTCAATTTGGGGCCCTTTAATATATTTGTTTAAAGCTCAGTTTAGTATGGGTTTTGGTCAGAGTTGAAGGCAGTGACCTGTAATAGTTAACTTATCTGCCATCTGATCTCTGGTGAAGAGCTATCGTTGGCAATCATGCCACATCTTCTTATTTGTATATAAATAGTATCAATATCTTTCGTGAAACTTTCGGCTTTTATGTTAATTCATCTAGAATGGGACATCTCAACGTGAAGCAAATGAAAGATAAACTTATCTAACCACTGCAACAAGGACCGTTTCACTGGTAGTAGTACAGTTATTATGTCGTACATACAAGAAAGTCTATTTGGAAATCAAGAAAAAAAAATGGAAATGTGTCCCTATATTATTCTATAGATACGTGTGTAGTGGTCCTTTAAAGTATGTTAAAGTAAAAGGAATTTATATATAATATATAATGTACTTTTAAAAGAAATCGTACTCAGGTTAACGTTGTCGTTGGTTCAATATCTGTCATATTTTTTTTTCCGTAAATTGTTTTGTTATTAATTAAGCCGGTTTTTTTTCTTTTGAATTGTTTCACATTTTTTATGTCGGGGCTTGTATGGCGACTATACGGTTAGTCCAAATAATTATGACATCTTGAAAGGCTATTTTATTTGTTTGTTTTGGTGCCTTTAAATACTGCGACCACGCGTCAAAGCAAAAATGAAATAGCCTTTCAAGACGTCATAATTATTTGGACTACTATACGGTAAGTTTTTTCTCCATTGTTGAAGGCTTTGCGGTAGCCTATAATTGCTAACTACCACTGCATGGTTGATAGTTGTTTCATAAGCAATAGTACCACATCTCACACTGATTGGTTTTTGTATGATTATGAATTATGATAATCAAAGAAAAAACGTAAAACTTAGATGATGTTTATTCTACAGTATGTAAATGCCAGTAAGTTAACTGAACTACATAATTTACTATCATGCCTGGTGTTCCGTATCCTTTGTTTTACTTTTATCAGTAATTGGTTCTTCTATAGAATTTATTACAACTATGTTGACTATTGTCTGGCAGTGCTCTGTACTGCGATCATCTATTCAGTCCAGTTCAGCAGGGTTTTTTTTGGTTTTGCAGGCATTTAATATAAATGCATAAAACAAACTACAATGTTGGTTTACCAGAAGTAAAATGCAGAAAATAAAATCAATGTATTAATTATTTTAAAGAAGCGTTTATAAAGTATATTCATCCACGCTGATGTTCAGTCTTTCGCCCATTAAACTTTTGAAAACTCCATTGTCATTTTAGTGCCACAAGGTAACTCTGCTGTCTGAATAAAGAATAACTTGAAATACAAAATGAACGATTTTCTCGCTTTCCATCTAAAAGTTTACTTTAAAGTAATACCTGTATATCAATAAGATGAATGCTTAACCAGGAGTCCGATATTTCAAAGTCTGAATGAAAGCGTGTTAGTTAGATTGGTTCATATTTAAAAAAAACCTGTAGTGATATTTTAGTCTTGTCACTTTCGGAATTTAAACTGCATATTTTGCAAATGAAATGGTGTAAATGCATACATGTTCTCTTTGCTTTAAGACGAAGAAAAATGATACATCTACTCATTTCCATCTTTGTCTTATCTGCCTTAAGAAAATCGTATAAATATGCTTATATCCCAATTAAAAGTAAACAAAAAAGTTGTTGTTTCACGACTAGGATCGGGTATGTCAGATATTTTAATGTGTAAGTGCCTTCTTCGCATGGAAGACCGACAGTGAAAAATAGCTGTTGATTGACAAAACTTTATATTTCTTTTTTCATGCAAAGAGCAAAAAAGTGCAGTGGTTTCTTTTTTTTTATTGTGTGTTTTTGTTGTTGTTGAGCATAGTGATATTAATCCTCTTACATGTTTACCTTCACAATAAATAAATTTAGACGATTAGACGATCCAGTGTGCTATCTTAATCATTAAACTAACATGTACTTGGATATTTAATAGATTGATGATATAAATATGATAGTGTGCTAAGGTGTCTTCATTCAGCCTGTTATGCAATGTTATGTCATGTCTATAATTGTATCATGCATAGCCACCATTATTACTGATGTTACAAACTAATTTGTACCTCTATTATTTTATTTCCTCCTTGGATTTCTCGTGTCATTTTCATCTCTTTCCAGTCCATCATCTCCGATTTGTTTACCTCTACCATTTTTGTATCCGACTCGACGGTAATTGTGAACTGAAAAACAAATTCATATCAGTTTTACAATTCTAATGAAAATATGTAGATATATTGAGGGATAAATGGACTCTAACATGTTACAATTTTTGAGTGGACAAATTGAACGTGGAAGGCCATAAAAATCCTAGACATTTAAACAGTGTAAAACATTCTAAGGAGTTTTAAAACCTTTATTTAAACCCGCCACATTCTGTGTGTGCCTGTCCCAAGTCAGGAGCCTGTGATTCAGTGGTTGTCGTTTGTTACCTGCGTAACATATTTATATTTCGTTCATTAATTTGACATAAATTCGACCGTTTGTTTTCTCTTTTGAATTTTTTACATTTGTGATTTCAGGCCTTTGATAGATGACGATGCATGGGTTTTGCACATTGTTGGAGCCTTACGGTGACATATAATTGATAATTTCTGTGTCATTTGGTCTTTTGTTGTGAATTTACTCATTGACAATCGTATACCACATCTTCTTTCTCTAGGGAGAGGCATCTGAAAGCATCATCTTGTATTGCCTTTTGCTTTACCAGTACATTGGACAAATTCACGAAAACTCTATCTACTGTATAGTGGTGTAGAGAAGACGTTGCTAAGTTGTAAAATTTGTGTCTGATCCTTTTGTCATTTTGAACAATAAAATATGTTTAAACTATTGATTTTTCTAAACTTTTGTGTATTTACTTTTCAAATATTCAATAATTCGCTATGTTTGAATTTGAAATTGTAAGTAATTATACAAACTTCTCGTCTAGTAATCAATCATCCTATTTAACTATTATAATCTGGATCTAGAAACGAATATTCTTGAAATTGTCAGTTTAACTGAACTAATGATAAAAAGGGGAAGGGGAGAGGGGGGGGGGGAGTAAGTTTACGTCCAATACGTTATGTACTATTAATATGCAAATAACTATATATAATCAAATAACCTTCGCTGCTTTTCCCAAGGGTCAGTCGTTGATACTTCTTCTCCAGATTTAAATTTATAAACTTTATCTGGACCAGCACTAGTTTTTTACGTCACAAAGCATGAAATCACCATCTTTTTGAATTCCATTTCAGTGGTGGCGGTACGGAATTTCTCCACTAAGTCGTCTGGAATGCCTGAAAATCAAAATTTTGATTACATGTATTTTACATGATGTTCATATACAAAAATGTTTGATTGGATGTTTAATTTTGTTTTTATACACACAGCAGGTATATAGGAGAAACTGGAGTGACTGCGGTTAACCACTTGCATTCGATGAGTATAAGTTATAGTATGTGTATAATTAGTATGAATTTCCTAAATTGATCCTTCAGTTGACTTGTTTTCGACTTCATGACTACAGCGTTGTTCATTGTACTAAGTGGATGTCGATAAGTTATGTTAACTTTTCAATAGAGTATACTCTCATAGCTTTTCTTCAAATATAAAAGAGTAACCAATAAAAAAATTACCAAGTAAGCTACAAATGGTGAGTGAATAAGCATGTATCAACGACCTCTTTCCAAGGAAATAAGAAAACTGCATATTGCAGACATTTAAAAAGTCACTCATTGAAAATCAAATTCCTATCCAATCCTAGATGCGAAATATTAATTAGTGATGCAAGATGGTTCACTCAATTATCTGTATCTTCTTTAATTTTTATAGCAAAAACTGGTATTGTTATCCGTGTAAACAAGTCCTTTTATTTATGTATTAATTGCTTTCTTCTTTCTATTCGTTTGTTTAGTTTAAAAACATGAAAAAACTAGTATCAAGACGTAACCTATGATATATATTGTTTTGACTAACCTGACGCTTTTGCAAAGGCATCATAATTTGTGTATGAGCTTCCATCTCCTTTCCATTTTCCGATAAATTGTGCCATTTTTTTAATAACGTTGTAGGAAAAATAAAACACACAGACTGAAAGCTTGTCAAAAACTAGAACGCTTTCGTTTTACGAAAACCTGTTACAAATAGCAATTGTAAACCCTTTATGTAAATTAAATTGTAGCTGAAATACAAATATTTACTCTAAACTGTCAATATTCGTCCGTTTACATAGATATTGTTGGTGAATCAATGACCAATAAATATAAATCCTTTATTTATACAAATCACCAAGCTATCACCTGTACTAGTTAAATATAGGTTGATATCCCATATTGTATGGGTACAAGGACACGTACTTAATGAAAAATATGTATTGAAAAGTTGTTTGGGTTCTTTAAAATGCTGCTTGTGCGATACATGTTTATTGCCAATCAATAACAATATAAATTTCGGAAAAAGCATAATTTATAGAGATATGTCATACTCTTAATATACTAGTTTTATTGTGCATTGTAAATTATACCAAAGTTGTACCGAAAATTCCCAGCTAGCCTCAAGACACGCCAGCCCACACTTATATACTAGCATTATTATATTCATTTGACTCGGTATGTCTCTTATTGGATTGGCATTATCCCTGAAACATCGAAACTTATATAGGGTCACCATATACAATCATAAACAGTACTAAAAAGCCAAATCACAAAACTGCTCAAACTAAAATGAGGAAAATTCAAAACGAAAGTCCCTAATCAAATGGCAAAATCAAATGTTCAAACACATCAAACGAATGGATAACAACTGTCATATTGTATCATTAAGTCATGGACTGACTGACATATCACCAGCGATTTGCTGTTGCGGTATTAAACCAGTGATCGTA
>NW_027268437.1:0-13699 GCF_963676685.1 Mytilus edulis | reverse complement strand
CTAACCTTCGTTTTGTGGTCATAAACCTTGTGTTTTTTAATTTCATTGATTTCTATTTACTTATACTAAAGTTATTGTGCGAAAAACCAAGAATAATGCTTATTTGGACCCTTTTTAGCCCCTAATTTCCTAAACTGTTGGGACCAAAACTCCCAAAATCAATCCCAACCTTCCTTTTATAGTCATAAACCTTGTGTTAAAATTTCATAGATTTCTATTTACTTATACATGTTATACTAAAGTTGTAGTGCGAAAACCAAATGTCTTCTGACGACAACGACGACACAGACGACGACGCCTACGTGATACTAATATACGACCAAAAAATTTTCTATTTTTGCGGTCGTATAAAAATTATCAGAATTGGTAAATAGAAATAGCAAATAATGCCTCCCCCCCCCCCCCCCCCCCCATCCCCCCCTCTTTCTGTATGTAGAATCAATTTTAAACAAGAATAACAATTTTCCTTAATAGAAATTTAAATCCCACTGATGTCCCGATGATTAAAATCTATTTTTAGCTTTTATTATTTGGATCAGTTATTTTCCATGTCATTTAAATATTTACTGATAAGTTAACTTGAATCAAGGATAGGCGTGTCCTAAATAACTTCCTTGTTAGTTGACATTGAACAAACGGTGAAAGAGAACTAAACTTTTGTCATAACAAAATCAACAGGTATCTGGTTAAATTAATAGTTATTTTATTTAATGACTAGCTATAGGTATAAAATACAGGGTAATGTGTATGTAACCTATGTGCATACATTGTAAAAAATATGTCTTTTTGTTGAAAGGAGTAGGTTCAGTAAGGTTCTAAAATGTCCCCCTTTTTAAGCGTAAATTTCAAGTTAGGATTTATTGAGCAATATCACAATAAATTAAAGCTAATACAAATAAGCCATTTTGTTGAAAATTTACGTTTCTGTGTTTTATAATGATGTACTAATATTGATTTTCCACAAAAAAATAAATGAAAATGGCAAAATTTCCATAGATTATTGGACAGGAAACATAGAGGGCATAAATGGACAACAAAGATCTTTTAAAATAATGTGTGTAAGGATATTTCATGTCTTTTTTTAAGATTTAGTTTGTCGACGATCATTGACAAAAATAGTTCTATTTAACTTTCTTACACGTCTCCAAGTCAACTTAAAACATTTTTTTGTCTTGTAACATTAAACTTTATAATCAGGGCCAAATATTGCCCTTACCGTACTAACTCCTTTATAATCTACAATGTAATCTATCATTTTTACCTGTGTGATTGAGAATTATATATTCAAATTAATTTTGTTGTATGTAATTAACAAGAAAGCACAGCTAGTGGCCAATACAACAGGGTGAATCAATGCAAGATAAACAAATAAAATATACAGCAACAAACGACAAACATTGAATCATTCAACAAGTCCCTGTCCCTAGTCAGGAGCCTGTAATTAAGTGACTGGAGTTTGTTGTACATTAGGCCAAATAAAAAAGTATGTGTGGTTCCAGTTACATCTGAAAAGAAGTTAGGGTAGGTAGGTAGGGATTTTTTTTTTATTTTATGTTTTTTTTTACATCGAGTCTATGGGAGCAGCATTCTGACTTTAACAGTGCTTAATGAAAAATGACCAAAAAAATCTTTAGGGTAGGCTATTTTGAAGCTGAAAAAGTAGGGACGGTAGGGTTACTGGAACTACACATATATTTTTATTTGGCTTTATATTTGCTTTCGTTCATTTTTTGTCCATAAATCAGTTTGTTAAGTTTTCTCCTTTGAATTTTTTTACATTGGTCATTTCTGGCCAAATATCATTATCCATTCACCATTAACTATTTGGACCTCGACAAGAATGCAAAATAATTTCTATCTTGGAAATTTTCAGGTCATGGCATCCAGTAAACCTATTCCATGTGGACCTTGTATAGAAGGAAAAGTTACCACTAAAGCTGACATCTGGTGTTACAACTGTGATGAAGGATTGTGTTCAACATGTTCTGGTCATCACAAAAGATATAGATTGTCACGTGATCATACGACTGTTGATATTAAAAGTTATAACCCTTCTGTCCGAGCTATCAAAACAGAATGTGACAAACATGGTCAACAGCTCAACTTATATTGCCCGAGTCATTTAATGCCTTGCTGTGATGAATGTATTTCCAATAGTCATTCAAAGTGTATGGGAATAAAAAGTTTAGCTAGCATTGTGGAAATAACCAAGATTGAAAAAAAGAAAAAATCAGTAGAGAAAGATGTCAATTCCATCTTACATATCTTAGATAAAATTGTAAATAACAAATCACAAAACATTAAAAGAGGAGAACAAGAACATAAAAGCATTAAGGAATTCATTGTAAAAATACGCAATGAAATAGATGAACATTTAACCCACCTAGAGAAGAAGATCTACCAAGAAGCAGATACCATCTTGAATCAGGAAAAATCAAAAGCCACAGATTTAATAGCTGAAATTGAAGGAAAACAGAAAAACTTAAAGAAAATGCAAGACCAACTACATACAGTCATACCCCATGCCTCAAAACTCAAATCATTTCTAGTTGTACATCAGATTGAACAACAAGTACATCAATGTCAACGATACATAGATGATCTGGACAAAGACGACAGGGCAAAAGAATTTAACATCAAAATGGAGAAAAACAATGAAACTGAAAAGATAATAAAAAAGTTAGGATCCTTAGGAGAATTAACTGTTGTGAAATCAGATATGGATTTGAATACAGAAACAGGTGTGAGAAGGGAAGCACAAGTAGAATCACAAGAACAATCAAACATAAACAACATGACCATCAACATTGAGAGAAAGATAAAGATCAACATTGGAAATATCAGTGACATGATTTGTCTGATGGATGGAAGACTTATAATAGTGGGAGTGGGTGACAAAGTTAACCTACTTACTCCTGATGGCAAACTACTGAAAAAGTTACCTATACCTAGTAAAGCCTGGAGTGTAACACAGATCAATCAGGACACTATTGCCCTAACTTATCCTACTGAGATAGCCATTAAGATCTTCAATATGGAGAATGAAACAGTTACCAAAGTTATCACATTAGACAAAGATTGCTGGGGATTATCATCATCAGATGATTCTCTTGTTGTAGGTTTGAGTGATGATGAAATCCGTATTATAGACTTAGATGGAAATACACTAAAGTCAATACAAGTTAAGTGTAAATCAGACCTGAAGTACCTTGTTTATTGTAATGACAGAGTAATCTATAGTGACTATTTTGGTGAAGCAGTATACTGTGTGGATCAATCAGGTCAACAGATCTGGCAATATAAACAGGATTTATCAGGACCAAGGGGACTTTGTACAGATACTAATGGTAACATTATAGTAGCAGATTACAACTCTCATAGAATAATAGTTATATCAAAAGATGGAAAGGAGAGTAAAGTACTGCTTAGTGATGGACTGGAGTGTCCTAGATGTATTTGTTTGAAACATTGTGAATCTTCAGGTTTTATATGTGATGTCGTAGGCAAAAACCTGACAAAGTTCAATTTCTCATCTAAATGAAATATACACTGGGGAGTCAAATGATTTTACCTGACTTACCTGACCTAAATGTACTACAACTAACAACTTGTTATTTCTATTTATTTAATATCATTATATACAGAATCAGTAAACTTATTTGTTTGTTCAATTTTTACATAAATTAGGCCCTGGTTTTCTAGTTTGAATTGTTTTACATTGTCATTTAGGGGCCTTTTATAGCTGACTATGAGGTATGGGCTTTTCTCATTATTGAAGGTCGTACGGTGACCTATAGTTGTTAATTTCTGTGTTATTTTGGTCTCTTGTTGAGATTTGTCTTATTGGCAATCATCTAATTTTTTATATAAGTTGAGTCTGTTATCAGTTATTTTGGAATATATCCTGTGTTAGATCTCTCCATCATGTTTATAATTTTAAACATCTATACTTCTAAAATATTGATATCCAATTTGACAGCTGTCACGATGTTAAAAGAGAGATTCAAAGGATACAATGTTAATTAAGAATAATGTAGGACAGATTAAAAACAACACCACTCTGGTCCTATTGTTTTCCACATTTGACCCCTGGTTGGAAAATTGACCCAAGTTCAAATTTTATGGAGTTCAATTTTCTATATGTCACCAATAGTTTACATGGTATTTGTCACATGAAGTTTTCAGTTGTAGTTAGAAAACCAGGATGGATTCAAATATAAATAGTTTGAAAGCATAGAAAACTGTACCTTACAATTGCATTCATGACTGAATCAGATGACAATACATATACATTGACAAAAAATCTGGGCTAAAACACCCTAGTACTTTTCTGATCCTCAAGGTTTAAACAAGTTTGCACACCCTGAAATGTCTTATTAAAGTTAGGAGATGTGATATGATTTCCAATGAGATAATTATCAATCAAAGTTGCATGCTTTTTCTTGAACCATAATCAAGTACTAATTAGGGGGTGAAGGTCAAGTGAACCCTGCCATACAGACATACCTTACAAACATTTCATTCGTCAAATGTAGTTGACCTACTGATTAATGTACCTGGAAACATAAGAAAACCAAAAAAATAACGATTGAACATTGAAAATGAGATCAAGGTCATAAGTTCTCTGCCAGACAGACATGTATAACTCTTAATAGTCTATATATCAAATATAGTTCAACCAATTGTCTAATCTACCTGATACATTGAAACCAGATGCTTCGCAGGGTGCAGCTTTAAACGACCGCAGAGGTTGAACCCTGAACAGTTGGGACAAGTATGGACACAACATTCAAGCTGGATTCAGCTCTAAATTTGGATTGTGATTAAATAGTTGACACAGCATAGGTTTCTGACCCAGAATGAATGTGGTCTAATGAACTTAAAATTTTTTTTTTGCCTTTGAGCAATTCACTATGCTGTTTAATATTATTTCCCTAAAAAATTATTTGAAGAAATTTTCTTTTTATTTATGAAATCTGAAATGAGAAAAAAATGAACCTCCCCCCACCCAATTTTTTTTTCACATGTCCCTTACCCTTATTCCAAAACTAGTCTCAATTCAAATTTCTAATGGAGTTTGCAATAATAACTACTCATTTAAATACAGCATAAAATATTAAAATGTAAAAAAAGTGCTTGTTATCAATGAATTGTAAAGATTGTTGTAATTTATCAGTTGGTAGTAAAAGTGAATATACATTGTATATTGTATAAAACAATGATTTAAGTTGATTCAACTACTATTCTGGACAAAAAAGATAACTCCAATTGAAAATTTCTTGCTATTGCGCAATATTGTGCAATTACATATTTCTTGCTATTGCGCAATACTGTGCAATTGAAAATACTTGCTATTGCACAATACTGTGCAATTGAAGATTTCTTGCTATTGTGCAATACTGTGCAATTGAAAATTTCTTGCTATTGCACAATACTGTGAAATTGAAGATTTCTTGCTATTGCTGAATACTGTGCAATTGAAAATTTCTTGATATTGCACAATACTTAATATAATAATATTGGATTCTGATTTGAACCAACTTGAAAACTGGGCCCATAATCAAAAATCTAAGTACATGTTTCGATTCAGCATATCAAAGAAGCCCAAGAATTCAATTTTTGTGAAAAATCAAACTTAGTTTAATTTTGGACCCTTTGGATTTTTAATGTAGACCAATTTAAAAACGGGACCAAAAATTAAGAATCTACATACACAGTTAGATTTGGCATATCAGAGAACCCCAATTATTCAATTTTTGATGAAATCAAACAAAGTTTAATTTTGGACCCCGATTAGGGGTTTGAAAACTGGGCAAATAATCAAAAATCTAAGTACATTTTTAGATTCAACATATCAAAGAACCCGAAGGACCCTTTGGACCTTAATGTAGATCTAGACCAATTTGAAAACGGGACCAAAAATTAGGAATCTACATATACAGTTAGATTTGGCATATCAAAGAACCCCAATTATTCAATTTTTGATGAAATCAAACAAAGTTTAATTTTGGACCCTTTGGGCCCCTTATTCCTAAACTGTTGGGACCAAAACTCCCAAAATCAATCCCAACCTTCCTTTTATGGTCACAATAACTTTAGTATAAGTTAATAGAAATCTATGAAATTTTAACACAAGGTTTATGACCACAAAAGGAAGGTTTGGATTGATTTGGGGAGTTTTGGTCCCAACGAATTGGTGACCAAAAGGGACAAAAATGAAACTTCGTTTGATTTCATAAAAAAATGAATTATTGCGGTTCTTTGATATGCCAAATCTAACTGTGTATTCAGATTCTTAAGTTTTATACGACCGCAAAAGTTGAAATTTTTTTGGTCGTATATTGGTATCACGTTGGCGTCGTCGTCTGCGTCGTCTTCCGAAGACATTTGGTTTTCGCACTATAACTTTAGTATAAGTCAATAGAAATCTATGACATTTTAACACAAGGTTTATGACCACAAAAGGAAGGTTGGGATTGATTTTGGGAGTTTTGGTCCCAACAGTTTAGGAATTAGGGGCCATGAAGGGCCCATATAAGCATTTTCTTGGTTTTCGCACTATAACTTTAGTTTAAGTATATAGAAATCTATGAAATTTTGACACAAGGATTATGACCACAAAAGGAAGATTGGGATTGATTTTGGGAGTTTTGGTTCCAACAGTTTAGGAATTAGGGGCCATGAAGGGCCCATATAAGCATTTTCTTGGTTTTCGCACTATAACTTTAGTTTAAGTATATAGAAATCTATGAAATTTTGACACAAGGATTATGACCACAAAAGGAAGATTGGGATTGATTTTGGGAGTTTTGGTTCCAACAGTTTAGGAATATCTTTATAAACATTGTTATTCGATGACAACTAAGCTTATAATGTGTACACTGAAGATTTCAACCATATTCAAATATTTTTAGATTGTTCTTTGCTGATCATTTGTGCTATTTAGAGTTTCTCTATGGGAGATAACTCTTATAATGGTCAATTATAGATTTCATAATGTTGATCTAGTTGTAAATCCTATCTTGCTTATAATAATAGTAATTCAGAGTTTTCTGCTATTCATTACAGCTTCGGAAAAACACAAAAATGGTCTTTCATATTTGCTGTAAAAAAAATGGTGTTCTCAACTACTCCTACATTATTGGCTAGGTTTACAATTTGGTGTGTTTTTTTAAACAAGACTGATCACTCTGAACTGTCTCACCTGCTGATCACTTTGCTTATCATGGTTGAACTTTTGTTGAAAGTGTAATTTAAAGGTTTCACTACTAGTATCATTTAAACTTAACATTATCAGTGATCCATGTAAATGAGGTCAAGGTATGAGAAACCCTACCAGACACCTTATAATCATACCATACATCAATTATAGTCAGTATATTGTTTTCTATGTACATGTACAATAAGAAAAACAGGCATAATATAGAAACTTAACCTTGACAAATGAACAATATAAAATGGGGTCAGGGTCATATGAACCATGCCAGACAACACAGACTTCACTTACACCATACAATCATTCCATACACCAAATAGAGTTGAAATATTACTTGTCTGAGAAACAGATATAACTTTGAAAAATGAACAATGACCAATCAACCATAAAAATAAGGTCAAACTCTACCAAACAGACATGTACACCTTACAATAATTACATACACCCAATACAGTTGACCTTTTGCTGATAATATATGAGATGGGGACTTGACCATTCAAACTTAACCTTGGAAGTGGATTCATAAAATGAGTTAAAGGTGAGATAAATGCTGTCTGACAGACATGTAGACCTTGCAAGGATCCCATATACCAAATATAATTATAATATTACTCACAGGGTAATCATGACAATATCCCTATGATTTTGTTTCAAGCAGTCATTTTAAGTTTGGTCCCAGTATAGTTTCAGAGATTTTTATAATTAGCATCAAGGAATAGTGGTGGTTATAGCTCATTTAAACCTCTAAGCCTTATGAGCTAAAAAGTGGTGAAAAAGCATGAAACTTCAAGTTCTTTGCAATGTCTCTGAAGTATATAGACCGCATGCCAAAACATCAGCAAACATATTAACTCATATGAAAGAATCCTTCCCTTTCAGACCAAATGTTTTGTCATGATGTACTACATGTACCTGTTATTGGATAATTACAGTTTAATATGAAAAATCAAAATAAAATAAAACTACATAATATTGCAATTTATTTTTGAAAAAGAAAATAGATAAAGCCAAAAAAGCAGCACTCTAAAGTCAATTTCCTATACAAATATAAAATACAACAACACAAGTGTTAACATATTCCTAAAGTCAGTGTCCTATACAAGTATAAAATACAACAACATGTGTTAACAAGTGTTAACATATTCCTAAAGTAAATTTCCTATACAGATATAAAATACAACAACATGTGTTAACATGTGTTAACATATTCCTAAAGTGAATGTCCTATACAAGTACATGTATAAAATACAATATTACTTGTTAACATATACCTACAACAGCCTGGTTGCTCCTTTATATTCCTGTCCTTAAAACATCAAACAAGGACATTTGATTCAACAAAAATTATAAAATTATTAACATATTTATATTATAAAATAAAGCTGCAATTTTTTTATGCATTCTTATCAAAGGAGACAAGAAAGTAAAATATAAAGTTAGAGTTATCTCTCCTTGTATAGTAGAGATCCTACAATTTTTCCCAGTTCTTACATGCCCATCTTTTATCAAATTTGGATGAAAGTACCATGTAAAAATAAATAAAAGTAACATTTTTATATCTTTAATGGGTAGTGATGGAAAGAATTACTTATAGACAGACAATCAATTTAACTTCAAATTATCAATGATTATCAATAAAAGTCTGGAAAGGAGGGTCCATCATTTTTTCATTGATCAGTCTTTAATTTTTTTTCTTCTTCCTCTATCAATTTTGCCCATTATTCTCTATTCTTTATATATAATTTAAAATTTTCTGTTCTTCATTTTTGAAGTCTAGTTTTTCTCTATTCTTTTTAACAGATCTTATTATTTTACTTGTATATATATATATATATAACAATCTGAACCAACATTACTTTAATAGTGCTCTCAATTAAAAAAAAATTGGATTCAAAATTGTACATTTCTTTTTTGTCTAATTAGTTAGCTCAGCGATAATTTAAGCATTTCAAACGGATCTGCCTTTGAATATATTAATTAACATTGTAAGTTTTTGACGATTTTTAGCATTGGAAATAAGATGTTGTTTGATTGCCAATGAGACAAATCTCTACCAGATACCATATACATGTATTAGCATGGTCTTATCAAAGAAAAGTAACATTGCTAATTTTAAATTCCAATTGAAAGAGAAGTTTCCCTCTTTTTATTTATCAAAGGGAGATAATTCCTGATTCATAGGTTTAATTTTCCAACACCACATGTTTTGATACATTGAACAACATTTTCTCAATTAAAATATTTAAGTTCTTGTGCTGTTCTTCTACATAAAAAAACTGATCAAAATTGTCTTTACATCACAATGTCCAATTATCACACAACAGTTTGAGTAACTATGGAAATATGTATTGACAAAATTACAGTTACTATGCTTATTTATGTACATTAAAACAACAATAACTGTTATGACCTGCATGTAAAAAAATTCTAAACAACAAAGAAAAAAGTATTTTTTTTCTTTAATGTTTAAAGTGTAGTGTTTATAAATTGTTATTCATATTTTCCTCTTTGAAATCTCAAAAATTGTCTTATACCAAGTTTAAAGATAGCAGCAAGTCACCAGAATCTGCAAAATTTACCACAGACAATTGTTTTTTTAACAGTGCAGATGTTTTCAAATTATATAAAATCTATTGGGAATCACCTTTAGGTTCTTCCAACTTTTCCATGTTTATTTGAAGAATCAATAAAACCAAACAATCTGTTGTACAAAAAAAATAAATTCTCTGTAAAATTGTAAAGTTTCAAATCTTATAAAAAATTGCAGTGATTAATAACAGTTACTTCACAATATGTCCAACAAAATTTACATATATATCCCATTTTAACAACAAAAATGTTTATTAAAATTTACCATTGTATTCTGTTTTAACAATCAACATGATCAATACATTAAGCCAACAAT
Source organism: Mytilus edulis (assembly GCF_963676685.1). Taxonomy (NCBI): domain Eukaryota; kingdom Metazoa; phylum Mollusca; class Bivalvia; order Mytilida; family Mytilidae; genus Mytilus; species Mytilus edulis. The sequence goes on along the minus strand of NW_027268437.1, from coordinate 3,578 downwards.
ATATATATATGTAATTTAAAGTCAACAAGTAGCATATAAAATCTGTGACCTATTAAATAATTGTTTTTTAAGTAGGTCCATGTACAGTAGCTGTGGAACTGTAGCTTTAAGGTCCTTATGATTTTTTTGACAATTTGCAGACCATATGTTATGGTTTGTTTAGGGTCCTCAAATGTCAAAAGATATCACATCTACAGAACATACAAAGTGATTTAGTTTAAAATTCAATGTTGTCCATTTTTTAAAAGCACATGTAGTAATAATAAATAATGCAATGACCCTATCTACTATCCCCACTCTTTCTTTCCTTTTTTTTTTGGGGGGGGGGGGAAGAGAGGGTCCCTTGAAAAACTTTTTCAACTTTCATGAAAAATCTTGTTCAATAAAATGCATTTACTGCAGAAAAAAACTTGGGTTTGTCTTATAAAAGTTAAGAGTCAAAGCAATTTATTTGTATAAAAACAAAATTCCTCCATAAAAGATGACTGTTCAATGCATAAAGCTTCAATCAGAGTTTCCCCAACTTTAATTAATTTGTATATTCAAATTAAACATATAACCTGTAGATGTACATTGTATTACACAATGTTTTCATGATTTTGTTCTTTGGAAAACTTCAATGTTTAAGGAAAACCCATTTGAGAGTCTCTTGAAAAAAAATTACAGCTTGAATTAATTGTCTAAGGTGGTACCCAACACTACAGGGAGATAACTCTGTAAAATCAGCTAAATATTTAATCATGTTCATTAATTAAGGAAAGATTAATATACATGATATAAGCTTCTAAATGATCTAAATTAGTCATGTTAGTGTTTGTCAAACTGCTCTATATCCAATGAAAAGTGATTGGTTCAAGTTTTTTGAAAATTTTATATTTTTTTCAAACGGTCAAAGTAAATATTTTGTAAAAATTTTATGAAAATTAAACGAGCCAAATTAATTTAGTCCAAGGTGTTGGATACCACCTTAAGATAATTCAACCATGATATTTTGTGCAGATACATGCTTAATGTTTAAGAATATATGTTGACCTTTTGACCTAAGCTATCATTTGATTCCAATTAACAATTCAATTAAGAGGGTAAAAAAATGACAATACATGTATAAATAATTTCATTCAAAAGTTCTGTACAAATATTGAATTAACAAAACTAACCTAGATTAGTATTACACATGTACTAGACATACATATGTAATACCTCTGATTGAATTACATACAGGATCATATACTAGAAAAAAAGTACATGATAAATATACAAATATATCATTTTGAATAAAACAGCGAACATATACAATATAAATCAATGTTTTTGTATTTAAATGCTTTTGGCTGATTTAGCTTAAGATGACACATTTTCAACTGGCCATGTATAGCTAACAATGCCACATTTTTAACTGTCCATTTGTGGCTAAAGATGCCACGCTTTTAACTGTCCATATCTGGTTCAAGATGCCATACTAGATGTGCAGTGAATTCTAAACGGTTGCCAAGTTTTTTCATACATTTTCTGCATGTGAATGGGTCGGTGTCGTCAGCAGAGTGGAGCGAGTTGTGTAACAAACACATGGTATAATCCTCAAACCAAATACAACAATGCTCGCATTTACTTAATTTCTTCTCCTTCTCTTTAGAGATTGTTTCTTGGACAGGAGACACAGTTTGGCCTGGTCCAAGGCTGGCTGTTCCAACTATGTAAGGAGAAAAGTTCTTGGCTTCTAGATTACTATTGATGTTGTCTGTTTTTGAAGCCATGGTGGCACTCCGTATCATAGGATTCTGCATTTGTCTCAGCCGAGGAGTTGGTATTTTCATGGCTATTTTGTTTCTCATTGCAGCTTTATAACTAGCAGGACCGAAAAGTTTCATTTTAATACCTTTGTTTTCCGCTGGAGGCCCTGTTAACAAATTCTGAACTGCGTTTTCACCAAGATTCCCTGTTTTTGAGTCATCTTGGTCCTCATCATACTCATCCTCATCCTCCTCCTCTTGATTTTCTCCTGCGATATCATCAACGTAAGATGAATTAGTATCGTCTGCCTTGTATGAGTAATCCATACTGTATTCCGGACTTTCTGGTTCCTTTTTAATATGAGATGGGAGTATAAACATGTTCATTCCATCTGACAAGGTATCTGCCTGGTAATTCTCTTCCTGCATCTCCTGTGGCGGAGGAGATCGGGCATATTTTATGGGATAGCTGTATGTGGCCACTTGGGGCTTCTCCAACTGCGCTCCTTGTTTTGGAAGAGCTACTGCCAACCTGAAAAAATAAACTAAACATATAGCATAATGTAATGAAAAGTATTATCAATGTTGTCTTTCAATGTCTTAAAATTTTAAGCTATTTTTGTATTAAAACCATCATACATTTTGTACTTTTTCCTTTAATATGTCAGTAGGTTGCTGCATCACTTTCGTATAATATAAAATTATTTTGTTTTCAATGTCCATGATGTTAGAAAAAAAAAAAAAATTTGGAGGTAAATACTGGTCCAACAGATTTAAGCCATATTCCATTAAAAAAAATATTGTGTCATAAATATATTACATAGTATTATCTATTATTAACCTGTGTGTTTCATCCGACACTGAGAATCCATCCATTTTATTAGTGTAGCCATTGTTTCCACCTTGGGCTGCATTCACTACTTTGAGTAAGTCATCTGGTGCAGGTTGGGGACCAAGACTGAATTTAGCCAAACCAATCATGGGTGTAGTTTGGTCACCATTCTCTCCCGGTTCTTGTTTAATAACCATTCCACCTTCTACAGCAGGCCCTTCATTTTTCCCGTAGATCGAGATGTGTAGATTTTTATGAGCATGAAGTTTGGTTATTTCGTCAAATGCTTCACCGCATCTGTGACATGTATAGACAGTAGACACACCATGTGACTGTTGAAGATGAGAATGCAGAGTTTGTCTACGGAGAAACTTCTGACTACAAAGACGACACTGGTTTCTCTGCTTCTGTGGCATGTGAACTTTTAAATGTTGTTTGACATGATCAGAGCGTGTGAAACGTCTACCACAAATGTTACAAGCATACGGACGTTCACCACTATGAACACGCACATGGCGCTGAAGTTTTGATGGAGTTGAGTAGGTCTTTGAACAAACATAACAGGAGTGACATTGGTTTGATTTTCCACGTGCATGTGAAGCAATGTGTTCCTGCATTTCATCGGGAGAATCGAACTGCCTCGCACAATATCGACACATGTATTTTGTGACTACTTTGACAGAGTACTTGCTAGAATTTGGCCCTGTTTTAGTTCTCTGCTCAGTTTGTATACTTATTCCATCTAAATTATCTTCATCCTCATCCATTTTCTCAATTTTAATTCCGTGACTATTTGGGTCTACCCCTGTCTCATCTTCATCTAGAGGTTCTTGTTTAATTTTAGGCTGGTTATTTCTGACAGTACTTTTAACAGTGGACATAGCATTTTTTGCCAACATTCGAGTAATTTCACTTTCAACAGCGGATTTAATGTAATCGTCTGAGTTATCCATCTTGTATACTAGTTAAGTGATCGGCTCAAGCATATATTGGTTACTTCATACCATGACAATTGT
>NW_027268436.1:0-54329 GCF_963676685.1 Mytilus edulis | reverse complement strand
TTGATGGATCAAAAGACAATTCAGAGAATGAGAGTAAGTTTAGTTTTACCTTATGATAAGTAGTAAAAGGTTTTTGGGATACAAGTGCTGTCAGGCAATCTGTAGACTTTTACCATTGACTCCCTTCCAAGACTTAACCGTTTTGTTTTTACATTAAAAGGAACAACTCAGATTTTTAATTGTCCTGTTTTAAAAAGTAAAAACAAAGTAAGAAAATGAATTTAAACAACATTCTGTATTTATGTTTAGAGTTTTGTATATTTAGAATCACGCCAAAGGGGGCATTCAAAATGATTCAGTAAACACGTGCTGGGACTATTATGCTTATAATAACCCAGACATGTGCAATAGAGCACACAACTTGTTTTCAAATGTTCACACATGTTTGAACAGAAGAATTTAGCCAAAGTTTGCAGACGAAATATTCAGAAGATTTACTGAGAAATTGATATAACTAGTGGAAATTTTGAAGTCATTTTAAGGTGGTGTTAAATTGCATGATGGTTTGATCAAAAGAGCAAAATTCTGAAGGCCAAAGGTAGAGCAAATTTAAAACTCATTAATACATTGTTAATGTAAAAATATACACTTGTATCGGAGATTTGCTATTTTTATGTCCCATTTATGGGCATTATGTTTTCTGGTCTGCTTTCGTTCACCCATCGAATCATCCAATTTCAGGCAAAAGTTTTTGGTCAAGGTAGTTGAATTCCAATCAACTTGAAACTTATTTTAACATGTTTCCTATGATATGATCATTCTTATTTTAATGACAAATTAGAGATTTTATCCCATTTTCAAGGTCCATAGAAAATGATAGTGCGGATGGGGTATTTGTGTTCTTTGTACACATTCTTGTTTTAAATTTTAGTATGAGGTGTTTCTTTTGCTTTGTGAACAAACATATGCTCTAGATTTTTTTTTTAATTGTTGCACATGGGTATATTGACTACTGTAGAATTGTGAATTTTATCAAATTGTCATGCACTTAATATATTTCATTAACTTAAAAACACTTCCAAACTCTTAAATGGTGCACATGATGTTACTAATTCCATTCATTATGACTAAAGGGTTGCATTCTGAAATTGACATATTTGACCTAGATACGACAACCTTTCATGCTGGCTGTTCTCCATCTGAAAAACCACAGTGCCAGCCGTTTGCCAAAAAAGGGAGGTGGGTCATACAAGAGCCTACACAAACGCTTTGCACTTATACTTGTTGACATACAAATTACCTTTATTGTCCTAATCAGAATCGAAATAATTAAAAATGGATATGAAGATTAAATCAAATAGGGAATACATTATAATCCAAGTCCAAATAATTATGACGCCTTGCAAGGCTATTTGATTTTTTTTCTGAGATTCTTCCCTCCTCCAGGGAGGCGCAGCCCTCAAAGTAGCTTCTGAAATGAAGTTGCCAATTGACCACCAGACATGAAAATTTAATGGCCAACTCAAAATTTTAGTGGCCAGGAATAGTTTCAGGTTGCCCTTAAACAAAACTTCTGACTGCGTGTGAAAATATGGAGATAGATAGATATGTGCCATTTTCAGTCAACGACAACAAATTGCATATAAAAATAAACTACTAATTACCTGATACAATAAATCACTGACAAGATCAAGCTCAAATCTAACAGGTGCTGGAAATAAAGTATTCATTTAAAATCATATTTTAAAACCTGGTATTGATCATGACAAAATTTATCAAAATTTACAGTCACCACAGATGACACTGCCCCTGTCCATTGTGCATAGTCCTCCGAAGAGTTTGTACCTTGGAACAGAATTAACCAGAATGAACTGGCCTGCACAGTGGTTTGACTTGATTGAATGTTATAGAAATGTTTGTTTATTATTATTTTAACAAACAAAGAAAACTTCAAACACACACTGGGATGATTAAATCTAAAAATGAATTGTCCCAAGAAATCCACAATATTATGCCCGATTATATTCAGTGCATATACAATTCTAAAAAGGATATTAAATGTATCAAGCTCAAAGAACACTTTAACAAAGTAAAAAAGCTACTTTACATGTTAGGTTTACATACCATTTATTGTCATGTTTATCTCATTCTTACTATTTAAAAAAAAAGTTGAAAAGATTCCTCTGATAGAACTGAATGAAGACATCCTTTTAAAAGATGGAGAAGCAAGAAGAACAAAACTAGTGAGTATTTTAATTAGTTGTGGGTCAATTATATTTATTTAATATTTAACTAGTGGCAAATAAATCATACTCTTTCATATCAATATATATTCTATTTATGATCTCAATGAGACCATATTAGTTATAAGCTTACAAGAAATCATTATGTTGGATATTTTATGCCCTTTTTAGCTCTCCTGGCCCAAAGGGCTAAGTGAGCTTTTCCCATCAGTTTGCGTCCGGCGTCTGTCGTCATCCGTTGTCGTCCGTCGTCTGTCGTCGTTAACTTTTACAAAAATCTTCTCCTCTGAAACAACTGGGCCAAATTAGACTTTTGACCCCAATTTCACGGTCCACTGAACATAGAAAATAAAAGTTGGAGTTTCAGGTTAAAGTTTTTGGTCAAGGTAGTTTTTGATAAAATTGAAGTCCAATCAACTTGAAACTTAGTACATATGTTCCCTATAGTATAATCTTTCTAATTTTAATGCCATATTAGATTATTACCCAATTTCACGGTCCATGGAACATGGTAAAGGATAGTGTGAGTGGGGCATCTGTGTACTTTGGACACATTCTTATTGGTTATTATCTTGAATATTATTATAGATAGAGATAAACTGTAAACAGCAATAATGTTCAGCAAAGTAAGATTTACAAATAAGTCAACATGACCGAAATGGTCAGTTGACCCCTTTAGGAGTTATTGCCTTTTATAGACAATTTTTAACCATTTTTGGTAAATCTTAGTAATTTTTAAAAAAAATCTTCTCCTCTGAAACTACTGGGCCAAATTAATCCAGACTTGACAACAATCAGCTTTGGGGTTTCTAGTTTAAAAAATGTGTCACGTGACCCGGCCATCTAACCTAGATGGCCGCCACAGTTAAAAATAGAACGTAGGGGTAAAATGCAGTTTTTGGCTTATGATTCAAAAACCAAAGCATTTAGAGCAAATCTGACATGGTGGGGGGGGGGGGGGGGGGGGGGTAAAATTGTTTATCAGGTCAAGATTTATCTGCCCTGAAATTTTCAGATGAATCGGACAACCCATTGCTGGGTTGCTGCCCCTGAATTGGAAATTTTGCTGTTTTTGGTTATTATCTTGAATATTATTATAGATAGAGATAAACTGTAAACAGCAATAATGTTCAGCAAAGTAAGATTTACAAATAGGTGAACATGACCGAAATGGTCAATTGACCCCCTAAGGAGTTATTGTCCTTTATAGTCAATTTTTAACAATTTTCATAAAATTTGTAAATTTTTTACTAACATTTTCCACTGAAACTACTGGGCCAAGTTCATTATAGATAGAGATCATTGTAAATTGCAAGAATGTTCAGTAAAGTAAGATGTACAAACACATCACCATCACTAAAACACAATTTTATCATGAATCCATCTGCTTCCTTTCTTAAATACTCACATATACTTAGGTGAGCGACACAGGCTCTTTAGAGCCTCTAGTTCGTAAATCTTAGTAATCTTTTACAAAAATCTTCTCCTCTGAAACTACTGGGCCAAATTAATCCAAACTTGTCCACAATCATCATGGGGGTATCTAGTTTAAAAAATGTGTCCGATGACTTGACCAACCAACCAAGCTGGCCGCCATGACAGGGTAAAATTGTTTATCAGGTCAAGATCTATCTGCCCCTGAAATTTTCAGATGAATCAGACAACCAGTTGTTGGGTTGCTCCCCCTGAATTGGTATTTTATGGAAATTTTACTGTTTTTAGCTCACCTGGCCCAAAGGGCCAAGTGAGCTTTTCCCTTCACTTGGCGTCCAGCGTCTATCCGTCGTCTGGCGTCGTTAACTTTTACAAAAATCTTCTCCTCTAAAACAACTGGGCCAAATTTAACTAAACTTGACCACAATCATTATTGGGGTATCTAGTTTAAAAAATGTGTTCGGTGACCCGGCCAACCAACCAAGATGGCCGCCATGGCTAAAAATAGAACATTGGGGTAAAATGCAGTTTTTGGCTTATAACTCAAAAACTAAAGCATTTAGAGCAAATCTGACATGAGGTTAAATGGTTGATCAGGTCAAGATCTATCTGTCCTGAAATTTTCAGATGAATCAGACAACCCGTTGTTGGGTTGCTGCCCCTAAATTGGTAATTTAAAGGAAATTTTACTGTTTTTTGTTATTATCTTGAATATTATTATAGATAGAGATATACTGTAAACAGCAATAATGTTCAGCAAAGTAAGATTTACAAATAAGTCAACACGACCGAAATGATCAGTTGACCCCTTTAGGAGTTATTGCCCTTTATAGTCAATTTTTAACCATTTTTCACATTTAAGTAAGAGCTACAAATAAGTCAACATGACGAAAGTGGTCAATTGACCCCTTAAGGAGTTATTCCCCTTTATAGTCAATTTTTAACAATTTTCATAAATTTTGTAAATGTTTGTAAATTTTTGTGCCCCATCTAGGATAGAAAAGGGGCATTATGTTTTCTGGTCTGTGTGTTCGTTCGTTCATCCTTCCGTCCGTTCATCCTTCCGTCTGTTCAGGTTTAAGTTTTTGTTCAAGTTAGTTTTTGATGAAGTTGATGAAGTCCAATCAACTTGAAACTCAGTACACATGTGCCCTATGATATATGATCTTTCTAATTTTAATGCCAAATTAGTGTTTTGACCCCAATTTCATGGTTTACTGAACATAGAAAATGATAGTGCAAACTTCAGGTTAAAGTTTTTGGTCAAGGTAGTTTTTGATGAAGTTGAAGTCCGATAAACTTGAAACTTAGTATACATGTTTCCTGTTATATGATTTTTTTTTTAATTTAAATGCCAAATTAGAGTTTTTATCCCAATTTCACGGTCCACTAAACACAGAAAATGATAGTGCAAGTGGGGCTTCCGTGTACTATTGACACATTCTTGTTACAAAATATTTTCCAGTCACTTTTGGGCCAAGTGCATTATAGATAGAGATAATTTTAAGTAGCAAGATTGTTCAGTAAAGTAAGATCTACAAACACATCATCAACACCAAAACACAATTTTGTCATGAATCCATCTGTGTTGTTTGTTGAATATGCACATAGCCCAAGGTGAGCGACACAGGCTCTTTAGAGCCTCTAGTTTTACTAAAGATCAAAAATGCTATCAGCAGGTTATGATGAAACTATGGTGACTTTTTTTTTATATATATTTATGAACTAAGTACCCTTTTGTTTTTTACATAATTTCTGATTATATTTTGGAAATAATATGTAAATTTATTGTTGAAAAAAAATCATTAAAAACAAAAAGACAAGCTAAAAGGACTGTATTATGCCCTAATAGCACAGATCTTTATTATTATTTTACATTAATAACTTTGTCAAAATATGTTACCTATTTCAGCTGCAGATAATGAAAAGAGAAAATGATAACAAAAATGGGAGAGATTTGGAAGGCCTCACCAGAAACAAGCTGATGGAAGATAGTAAGTAAACAATGTATTAATCAGTCTTTTAATTTTGTGATTTATTTTCATACTCCTGAGTCATGTAAACTGTTTTTAGCTCACCGTTCCAAAGGCAAGACACCACTGCGAAATAAGAACAGATTTAGAATCATCTAGAAGGGCTAGACTCAAACAACAACTGATAAAAAGACAAAAGATACAAAGGGCCAATGTAAAAGCACTAGATATAGCAGTGACTAAAATTAGCTAAAGGAGTTAATTATAACAAATAAAATTCTAACAAAAGTGAAAGGTTCCCCGTGAGCAGCATGACTGATATATTAAGCATTATTTTAAATGAAAGTGATGATAAATCTTTCCTAAAAGATTTACACATGCAAAACTCATTCAAACAAATTTATTTAAGGTTCAATCATATGATAAGGTCTATATAGATATTTGAAAAAAACTTGTCTCTTGTTAAGTGGAAACTTATAGCTATAATAAGATGTGGTATGTGTGCCAATGAGACAACTTTTTATCCAAGTCATAATTTGTAAAAATCCATTATAGATCAAGATACAGTCCTGGCTCACGCTGAACAGGAATCTATAAAGAGTGCCAAAAATGACTAGTGTAAAACCTTTGTAAATGAAAAAAACAACTGTCTTATCTCTATATAAAAAATATTTGTAACTTTATTATGCATGACAAGTCGGTAACATTTTATGTGTAAAATTATCGTTTAGCACCTCTCCTTTTCACATAACTTCCTTGTTATAATTAACATGGTATCTTTTACTGAAAAAAAAGATAATCTCAAAGCCGTTCACATATCTGTTTTTAGTTTCAAGAAGCAACTGTGACATTGTTAACTACTTAATTACTTGCTTCTGCTTTCTTTAAAGAGAGAAACATATGGAAGCAAATGGATACTGAAAAAGTTAGACAATATTTTCAAGATTATATAACAGATTCTGCACAGAAGCCAAGTCCAGGTAAGGTGTATAGACAATATAAACTGCTTCCTGCAGTTTCCATTCCTACATTACAAAAAGTTAAGATAATATCTAGAATATATTTCAAAGGATAACTAAATTTGGGTCAGAAAAGCCCTAAATTTAAAGTCATTTGTACATGATCTTGAAACTTTAATCGAACAGTTTTCACATAAAGAAATCCCATCATTGGGACTATAATTATTGTAGACAACGATATATCTGAAAAAAGTAAAGCATTTAGAGCAAATCTAACAGGGTTCAGAAATGTTCAGCAAAGTCAGATCTTCAAAATTGTTTCAATGACCAAATTTGTCAATTGACTCCTTAATTATTTATTGCCCTTTTAATGTTTAGATTTTTCATTCTTTTTGCAAGTCTATTACTTTTTCAAAAATCTATTTCTCTGAAACTACTGGGTCAAAAACTTCCAAACTTTAATTGGATGTTCCTTATGGTGTTTTGTTTTTAAATTGTATTTGAAGGATTTGATTCATCAACCAACATACATCATCGGGCTGCAATGACTAAAAATAGAACATAGAAGACAAAAGAAGGCCTTGGCTTTTATCTCAAAAACTTCAACAGTGAGAGCAAAAGTGAAAGGGAGTTAAAGTGATAAATGTGTCGATCATGATCTATCTGTGATGAAATTTTCAGACAAGTTTGACAGTAATCCAACAATAAGTTGTCCTTTAGTCTGAAGATTACTTGACAACGTAGATTTCACCTATTTAACAATTTCACTTATGCAGTGTGCTCTTACTGCTTAAGTTTAGATGAAAGCAAAAAACTTCATTTTTTTTTGGGTTTCAGATGCAACTGAAATTGACAATTTCAAGGCAAAATATCCTGATATAACTTGTAATGTTGACGTTATAAAGGTGAAAGTTATGAATGAAAAGAAAGAAAGAAAAAGAAAACTTGAAAGGGAGCTCAGTTATATTGATGCTGTAAGTAATAATTTTTTTTTTTTATAGTTATGCAATTTAATGAAAGTTATGCTCATTAGAAATATGTCAGATCAAGTAATCAAGTAACACTTACACTAATATATACCAAAATGAACAAAATCTGGAAATCATAATTTTCCAAATAAAAAGAAATTAGGGTGGGCAGGGATGAAAATCTATCAATTAATTTTAATTGGCCTTATGAAAGGCTTGTTTGCAATAAATTATTTTATTAAATCAATCATTTGGTCATGTATTTTATAATTCTAAGGTGCCATGGGATGGCAAGTTTCAGACCTGCCTGGAAATTGTTTTCTATTTGACAGTACAATTAAATTAAGAAATTATTTCTTCATGTTATGCTCTATGCTCATTTAAAAATGGGTATGTATTAAATTTGGCGGTATTTTACACTGAGCCTTAATATGATGAACATAGAGCACATACCTGCCAACCCTCCTGCTTAAATGCCGAAATTGGGAAATCTCCCGCTTGCTGATAGGAGAGTTGCCTATTGATGATCGGTCATAAGGAACATTAATTAATGTACATTGTATCATACTAAGTTGACCAGTTCGCAATGCCTCATTAATTATTTCTAAATGAATTGATGAATGTTTGGAAGACTGAGGTACATGTGTCCATGTTTTGAATCATTATTATTCTTTAAAAATTATACGTATGGATAGCTATTTCAGTTTTTTTCTATATAGATTTTCAACTATATATTTTATTATCATATAGCATATAAGTCGGTAAGCAATCAGCGTAAAGTTCTTTATTGCCATGTTTTAAATATATTGAATACCCCGTATGGAGGTGCTCTTAATTGCAGGATGCTATATATTATACAGATAAGAAGAAAAAATGTTCCGAATGAACAAAAAAAAAGTTTCCGAATATTCCTCCATAGACCATATTTCTAACTAATAAATATGCGTGAACCCTCAGGGGTTCACACAATAAATAGCATTGAAACATATGATGTTTTAATAATATAGTGTTATTAGCTTGCTGTTTCTGTATTTGATCTGTTATAGATTCGAGGTTAGCTGTATTGGAACCAAAACTTGGAAGAGTCGAGAGCCAACACAGCTGATCCAGAATCTATAGAAAATACAGAATTTCATATCTTATTATATTTTATATCACAAATATTATTAAAGGGGCACTAGCTGACAAATTCATGTTCACCGATTTGAGTCAAATTCTCATATTTTATTATATAACAATGTAAAACATTTTTCCAAACTATCAATTTGAAAGTATAAAATAAACAATTAACAGGACATGGTTTCAATAAGATGTAGCTTCATTTCGTCTGAAATTAAGCCAAGACGCCATCTAATTAACTATGGAGTTCACCTTCTATGACCATGTATAAGGGATGTAAGCATAAACACAGATATAAATAGATTTAGCAACTCCTGCAATTGAATTTTTATAGGTCTATTAAATTTTGTATTAATGATTAAAAATGTGTGTTTATGGTCGCTTTTACCTTTATAAGAATGATTTTTTTTGGATCGATTCAGTTAATCAAATTATTTACCTTTTTTTTCACTTTCAATGTTGACATTCTTTTCCTTTAAATAACCGTACATGGACAATGCATGCGCTATTCTATCACTTTCTACGGGGTTAAATTGGAGTTCACATGAATATGAATTTAATGAGGTCAAATTATTCACTTGCAAGTATTATCAATGTTTATTAGCTTAATTTGACAAAAGGAACCATTTTAGCTAATAAAAGCAAATTATTATTTCCCTATTTCCCTTTCATTAAAGGGGCACTAGCTACGAGATATATAAAAAATCTAAAGTTTGATTTTTTTCTGTTCACTCAATAATGAAAGTGAAACAGTGAAATAACAATTCGCTTTTTGCAGCCAAAAAGGTTCAATTTTGTCAAATTACGCTAAGAAACACTGATTATTTGTAATTCACTTTCAAGTGAATGAGTCGACCTCTTTAAATCCGTATTCATGTGAACTTCAATTTAACCCCTAGCTAGAGATTGACAACGCATGTATTGTACGTGTATTGGTTATTTAAAGAAAAAGAATGTCAACAATGAAAGTGAAACTACGGTAAATCATTTTATTACTAATTCGATGCACATAAAATCATTCTTATATGGTTAAAAACAATGAAAAACATCTATTTTTAATCTATAAAATTAAATCAAACAGACCTATAAAAATCCAATTGCACGTGTTGGTTTAATCTATTCATATCTTTATTTATGTTTACATCGCTTCTATGGTCATCTGAGGTCAAATGGATAGTTAATTAGATGGCGTCTGAACTAAAATACACACGAAACGAACCTATATATTATCTATCCCATGCTCTGTAAATTGTTTATTTTAGACTTTTGATAGTTTGGATAAATGTTTTATATTGTTATAAATCAAATATGAGAATTTTAATCAAATCGGTGACCATGAATTTGACAGCTAGTGCCCCTTTAATGATTGAACAAACAAAATGTCATACTTAAATTTTTTTATATATCTCGTAGCCCCTTTAAGTAGCAAAGAAGAATAAATCAGACAATTTAGCTTTTCATGCTCTTTGATAGTCTGTGTATTATGGTGAGTTATAAACGGAAATGAAAGTATGTCAAAAATTGTAAGTCGTACTTGAAAAGGCTGAGAAATATTTCCATTTTAAGACTTCCAAACTTTTTATGCCCCACTTACGATAGTAGAGGGGCATTATGATTTCTGGTCTGTGGGTCCTTTCCTCTGTCTGTTCGTTTGTTCATTTGTTCGTTCCTCTGTTCGTTCGTCTGTCTGTTTGTTCGTCCCGCTTCAGGTTAAAGTTTTAAGTCAAGGTAGTTTTTGATGAATTTGAAGTCCAATCAACTTGAAACTAAGTACACATGTTCCCTATGATATGATCTTTCTAATTTGAATGCCAAATTAAAGTTTTTATCCCAATTTCACACTCTCCTGAACATAGAAAATGTTAGTGCGAGTATGGCATCTGTGTTCTTGGGACACATTCTTGTTATTCTATGATTCAAAGTTATGAAGTACATTACAAAATGTGTTTATGTATAAATATAAGTCTTTAAGTTAAGTTAGACATAAGACAATTGAAACTGAAAGTGAACCCCAAGTATTAAGTCATGGGCCAATGCAGGTTTTTTTCAGTATTGGCCTTGTTCAAAAAAACAATATGAACTCTTGATTTATAAAGGCAGTGGAACGTCATCAGTATTGCACAGGCATTTATCTGTATTAGGGCTGATTTGCTCATGTCATTTAATAACAATATTTATTATCCTTTCATGTAAGCAGTTGAAAGATATATAATTTACTTGGAAAAGAAGGGAAATAACGAGAAAGTAAACAGTCAGTTTGTGTGCATGCATGCATAAGGCATATTTTGTTCTAATTAGCTTTGTTTACAAGGGGACATTAGGACATCATATTAGTATTTTGATATATACACAAATGAGAATGGATCAGCTTCAATTTAATATAATGTTCAACATTGATTCTGATTACAATTTTACCACTTCTCCTGAATTTATGTGTAATTTTTCGTTACATGGATCAAGCGTTGAATTTATTGTATGTAGTCTTTGCCATCCTTTCTGCAAAGTTTTTTCTCTATCGATTTATGAATTTCGAAACAGCGGTATACTGCTGTTGCCTTTATTTAGATAAATCCATGAAGTTTTGAACTAACATTACTCTCTTACACGCATGTCACCACCAATTATGTGCCAGTTATGCTCAGTTAATGATGTATCTCAAGCGTTTACAGCAGGTGTATTAATACTATGAAACAGGGCTTCCAAAAAAATATTTTAGCCAGCTGCTCATTTTTTGTGTGTGTTTTCATCCCAATTTTTATGCCCTAATACTTAGTAGCAAGAGGAAACCATATAGTAATCATATGAATCATTATTGACACAAAATTGGTACATGTTTTTTTTTCAAGAACTACAATACAAGGATTTCTGAAATTTGGTTTCAGGGTTTATGTAAGTCATCTATATACCCTGTGATGCTTTTTCAGATTCATCACTCAAGAACTTCCTGTTTACCTAACACTTGCATATTTTACACTATTATATATATTGTCAACTTGTGGTTGGGGTATCATCAGTGAGCAGTAGCTCGCAGTTTCACTTGTTATGTTTTCACTCCAAAGTTTAAGGACTAAAAGGGTTGATTCTAGACAAAATTTTAAAAGTGCCAATTAAATATTTTAAAGATACCTACAGTTAAAAGAAAATTTGTTGAGGAAGTAGAAAGTGATGAAGATAACGTCAAAGTTGGTAATAGTGGATTCTCAAAAGGTAAGTTCTCTGTGGAAACATTTATGTTTATAGGAATTTTTCATCTAACTTTTTTATATGAAAATGCATTTTTTTATAAAAGGTATTAGTATTTTGACTCATTTCTTATACTTGATATAAATTTATTCACTTATGAATGTTTTAATAACAAAGGGGTTGCATACTTAAAACTAACAGTAAGTGTAACATGAATAATGACCCCAATTGAAATATTGTTTGCTGCACAATATTCATATAAAAAGTGTTAAATATTCTATATTCAGTCAGGGGCATTACTTAAACAAGTAATTTTTTTTAGTTACTTATATAAGTAATTTTTGTTTTAATAGAGTTATTTTAAATATCAATAGAAGCATGGACTTATTGTAGTTTTCATGAATTTTTACAGCATTTTGTATCATAAAATGAAGAATTTATTAGATTTAAGAGGAGAATAAAGATTAAGGGTTACTTTAAAAATAATGACAAATTATTACTTGAATAAGTTATTTTATACATCTTTGAAAGAATTAGTAATAACACTTATTTAAGGAACATATGTAATTGTTTTGTGTTACAAATTATAAATAACTTCAAGTCTTAATTAATTCACAAGTTTCTATCTATTTATATATGTCTACCTGCAAGATTTTTTGAGTAAAACGATATTTTAATAGTCCTGAGTGACCAAAGAAGGAAATATAGAATGTGTGCTAGTGATTAATAAATCTAATGAGTGCTAATGAAATATGATATTTGAGCAAATCCCTGCTTTTCTATTGAAAAAATAAATGCATTCTAATTTTTTTAGCACGTCAGTACTCAAGATGGAGTGATGAAGAAACAATATGTGTACAGGAGTATTTTAAAGATTACATCACTGAAAAGTGTGAAAAGCCATATCCTGGTATGTCATATTTCAATAATATTCACAATGTCATACTTCATGCAACAACCCCTAGATCATTAAAAGATCTTGATTTGAGATATTACAATGTACTAACAAATTTCAACAATGATTATTAAAGTGACCAGGAAAGTGGATACCTTATTTAACTGCTTCAACAGTTTTCCACCCAGATTCTTTACTGAGAGATTTCACACATGTTGAAGTTGTGCATTTCCTATTGGGTGCTATTATGGAATTGTGGGAGATTTTTATTATCTTTTTTCAGACATGGGAACTTTAAGTTATTTTTTATCAAAATTCCTATATAATTTTCAATCAAGATTGATGACAATACACAGAATGATTGCACACATATTGAAGTTTTGCTACTGCCATTTTAGAATTGTTTGAACAATTTTTAGGCAAACATTGCTTAAAATGCAATCAAAACCTTATGTGACTGACTTGATATCTAAATCTTCCAAGACTTATCACTACCTCTTTGATACACAAAATATAGTGCATTTATCATAACATTCTATACACCCTGTCCATGAACATTTCCAGAAATTTATAAATGTAATATATGCTCAGATATTCAAGGCACAAAATGATGTTACACTTTCAAGAAAATTACATAACTTTTGCAAGGTACAGGAATCCATTATCTGCTCTAGAAAAATAAACTATATCATTGTTAAAGCTATCTTTAAAAATTGGAGTTGCCTTCCTTTGCATTGTCTAGAATTGTTGATTAATCAAGTACAACCAATGTGACATTAATTTTACTTCTCACTGATAAATTGAATTGAAGCAATCTTTACCAGTCAGTGCTTGCAAGCTCTTGACTCCTATTTTCTAGACATTGGAACTAATTTACATATTACTGGTACAATCTTTGTTTTTAATCCAGATCTTTGAAAGTTCACAGAGAATTTTCAGATTAACTTATTAAGGTCATGCGCCTTCTATAATGGAATTATTCAAAGAGTCTTTATGGGACAGTATAACAAGAGTCGATACTCTGAGATATTTTGGAAACTTCTCATGAGTTTAATAAAATATATGCTTTTATGGAAGAAAAATAACGATTAAAATTGTAAACCAAATTAACAGATGCACAACACTTACCTAAAGCTATTATAACATTACTCAATTGCCAATAACCAGTAATTTTATATGACAAAAATTATGCAAATGTTTTCAGGCAAAGTGGATATTCAGAAGTTTTTGTCAAGCCACCAATCAATAAAATTTGACTGGAATAAAGTTAAAGTTAAAATTATGAATGAGAAAAAGGAAAGGAAGAGAAAAATAGAGAAAGGACTAAAATGGATCAAATATGTAAGTAGCTGGGGGAAACAATCATATTTGCCAGTCATGACCTGTTCAGGAACGGTATGCATCCTACGCAAAAGTACTGGTAAATTATTAAGTCAGGGATTTCTTTACCACAAATCACTTAAAATCTTCTACAAATACAAATCGGGCGCAAACATGAAGGGTGCGAACGTGTAGGGTGCGAAAGTATATTGGCGCAAAAGATTGGGATTTAGGAGAAATTTTTATTTTTGAAAGACATCATTTCTGCAATTTCTTTGACATTGGGTTTCTCGATTGATATTTTGCACTTATTTTTTATAAGCCTGTTAAGGGGACATATTATGGTATACCTTTGACCAATTTGAGTGAATTGTGTACATCTATTGACATGAGCCTTTTTTTTTTAGATTAATTTTGGATTCCAAGTTTTGGGGTTATATTTATTTAAAAAAAAGGGGGGGGGGGATTTCCAGTTTTTCAACAATTTTTTCGTTCTTTTTCTCAACTTGCAAGTCCAAGAGAAGCAAATACATGTATGTGTTTTATTTGCTATGTGATATATGCATGCATGAATTTGTAAGCAGATTCCACACTTATGGTGACTTGAATAACGCCGGTACCACTCAGATTACAATTCTACCTTGACAGGTAAGTTTGTATTTAGCCTATAAAATACTTATTTAGCCTTGAGAATTGAAAGGTCAGTTTCCCATTCATACAATAGAGGTGGATAAATTTGGCTTCATGCCATTTACCTTGTCCAAAATTAAGGTCACTTTATTGTTATTGTGATATTGTTAAAGTACAGAAGAACCCTATATTCTGACCAATACTTAAAACTTTGTGCATCTTGATTTAATTGTTAAAAATCTGTTAATGTTGAATTTTAGGGGCTATTTTAGACCTTTTAATTGCATATTTCTTTACATGGTAGTTTTTTTTTCAGATATAAAAAAAACTATCTGCTTGACTGTTATAGAAATAGACTATGCTTGCAGGGTTTTGTTTTTTGTTTACACCAAATCTGACAGATTATTATTAAGTTGCAAAATATTTTAAATGAGAGCTGAAATTTTTTCTATCTTTAAATGTGCATTGAACAATGTTGAAGGTTAAAATAATCATAATGTGAACAAGAATGAAGAAAACATCTTGGTCCCAAAAAAAACCATCATCAACCAAGATATAATATTCCAAATTTTAATTTATTATACTAATATTAGTTGAAATCTCAAGCCACTATTTTGCATGTTTACAATGTAGGTCATGTCCCAACAGAAAATCAATGAATTTGACAGTACAATGTACTCTTAGCACAAACACATAAGGTCACTGTGAAATAGACATCTAGGGCAAGAAACAGTCAGTTATACAAAACCAGTTTGACAAGATGTCTAATTTAAAACCAGTTTGACTAGATGTGTCCTATATTTTGACAATGTAAATGACATGAGGACCTGCATGGGTTTTTTAATATCTGTATTCTTTAAATTTTTAGGGCATTTTTCTTTTAATAGCCTTAAAAATAACTCTCATTCTGTAAAGCAAAATCTCATGAAAATGATTTTACTATATAGTCTTTCTGTTACAAGATTATTTATCAATTATGCACATTGATCATTATATTATCGGTATTGCATTACAGTTACCTAAGTTTCCTTTTTATTTTGCTTATTTATTCTTTATACTTTTGCACCACATTATTTCTATTCTTTATTTTGTTGTTCATTTTCTCTATTCTCTATTTTTTGTTGCTATTACATTTATTCTCTATTCTGTAAACCCCATTCAGACCCTCATAGGTAAACTTCTATTGTATGAATGGGATAAACTGACCTTTCAATTCTCAAGGCTAAATAAGTATTTTATAGGCTAAATACAAACTTACCTGTCAAGGTAGAATTGTAATCTGAGTGATATCGGTGTTATTCAAGTCACCATAATCCTTAAAATTCTTAAGTTAGTTAGGAAGTGGATATGAATATATATATTAATTTGTATGTGTTTCTTTTTCTTCTAGAAATGAACTTGATATTAAGGAAGAATAGAGAAGAACAGTTTCATAGAGATTCATTCAACATTGCAATACCATTTTACAGCCACCTATTTGTGCAGCCATATAAAAATGGTCTTAATCAAATATAGAGAAACTTGTGAGACATTGCTTATTACCACCTAACACAGACCAGGTTTAAATTTGAGTGGCATCACATTCGTTGTTCTCAAGTTATGCCAATAAATTGAAAATTTGCTGAATTTGCTGTTACAGCACACAGTCAAACAGGATGTTTTTGTTACCAACAACAGGTAAACCTCCAGCAAGTGTTCAGCAAGCAATGTCTTTCTTCATGTTATATCAATTTGTTATCACACAGACAGTCGCACAGGATAAAGTTTTGTCACCAACCTGTATGCCTCCAGATAATGTCTTTCTTCATGTAATTCCAATTTGTCTTCACACAGACAGTTACACAGGATAAAGTTTTGTCACCAACATCTATGCCTCCAGATAACATCTTTCTTCATGACAGGCAGTCTTATGTTAACCGAATCTGCATCATCACCTCTCCACCAACAGCCAGTCTTATGTCATAACTGAATCTGCATCATCATCTCTCCACCTACAGCCAGTCTTATGTTAACTGAATCTGCATCATCATCTCTCCACCAACAGACAGTCTTATGTTAACTGAATCTGTATCATCATCTTTCCACCAACAGCCAGTCTTATGTTAACTGAATCAGCATCATCATCTTGTCACCAACAGATAGTCTATCATCTCTCTACCAACAGCCAGTATTTCATCTCTCCACCAACAGACAGTCTTATGTTAACTGAATCAGCATCATCATCTCTCCACCAACAGACAGCCTGGTAAAACTGAATCAGCTCCTCGTCTCTCAACTGACAGACAGTCTGATGAAGACCTAATCTGCCTCTAATGTCTCAACCAACTGGCAGTTTTAGAGTTAATTAAATCAGCATCTTACTGAATAAGCATCATCTTCGTTCAACCAACAACAGTCTGGCATATACTGAAAAAGCATCATCATCTCTCAACCAACAAACAGTCTGGCATATACTGAAAAAGCATCATCATCTCTCAGCCAACGGACTGTCTGGCATATACTGAATTACCATTATCATGTCTCAACCAACAAACAGTCTGGCATATACTGAATTACCATTATCATCTCTCTACCTACAAACAGTCTGCCATATACTGAATTACCATCATTTTGTTTCAACAAATGAACAGACTGGCATATACTGAATAAGCATCTTCATCTTTCAACCAACAGTGGCAAATTCTGAATTAGCATCATCATCTTTCAACCAACAAACAGTCTGACATATACTGAATAAGCATCCTCATCTCTCAACCAACAAACAGTCTGGCATATACTGAATTACCATCATCTTCCCTCTACCAACAAACAGTCTGGCATATACTGAATTAGCATCATCATCTCTCTACCAACAAATAGTCTGGCATATACTCAATTAGCATAATCATCTCCCAACCAACAATAGTCTGGCATAAACTGAATTAGCATCATCATCTCTCAACCAACAACAGTCTGGCATGTACTGAATTAGCATCATCATCTCTCAATCATCAAACAGTCTGGCATATTCTGAATTAGCATCATCATCTTTCAACCAACAGTCTGGCATATACTGCATAACCATCATAATCTCTCTACCAACAAACAGTCTGGCATATACTGAATTAGCATCATCATCTCTCAGCCAACAAACAGTCTGGCATTTACTGAATTACCATCATCATGTCTCAACCAAAAAACAGTCTGGCATATACTGAATTACCATCATCATCTCTCAACTAACAAACAGTCTACAATATACTGAATTACCATCATTTTGTTTCAACAAATGAACAGACTGGCATATACTGAATAAGCATCATCATCTTTCAACCCACAGTGGCAAATACTGAATTAGCATCATCATCTTTCAACCAGCAAACAGTCTGACATATACTGAATAAGCATCCTCATCTCTCAACCAACAAACAGTCTGGCATATACTGAATTACAATCATCATCCCTTTACCAACAAATAGTCTGGCATATACTGAATAAGCATCATCATCTCTAAACCAACAAACAGTCTGGAATTTACTGAATTAGCATTATCTTCGTTCAACCAAAAACAGTCTGGTATGTAATGAATTAGCATCACCATCTCTCTACCAACAAACAGTCTGACATATACTGAATTAACATAATCATCTCCCAACCAACAATAGTTTGGCATATACTGAATTAGCATCATCATCTCTCAACCAACAACAGTCTGGCATGTACTGAATTAGCATCATCATCTCTCAACCAACAAACAGTCTGGCATATTCTGAATTAGCATCATCATCTTTCAACCAACAGTCTGGGATATACTGAATTACCATCATAATCTCCCTACCAACAAACAGTCTGGCATTTACTGAATTAGCATCATAATCTCTCAACCAACAAATAGTCTGGCATATACTGAATTAGCATTAACATCTCTCAACTGACAGACAGTCTGATGAAGACCTAATCTGCCTCTAATGTCTCAACCAACTGACAGTTTTAGAGTTAATTAAATCAGCATCTTACTGAATAAGCATCATCTTCGTTCAACCAACAACAGTCTGGCATATACTGAATAAGCATCACCATCTCTCAACCAACAAACAGTCTGGCATATACTGAAAAAGCATCCTCATCTCTCAGCCAACAGACTGTCTGGCATATACTGAATAACCATCATCATGTCTCAACCAACAAACAGTCTGGCATATACTGAATTACCATTATCATGTCTCAACCATCAAACAGTCTGGCATATACTGAATTACCATTATCATCTCTCAACCAACAAACAGTCTGCCATATACTGAATTACCATCATTTTGTTTAAACAAATGAACAGACTGGCATATACTGAATAAGCATCTTCGTCTTTCAACCAACAGTGGCAAATTCTGAATTAGCATCATCATCTTTCAACCAACAAACAGTCTGACATATACTGAATAAGCATCCTCATCTCTCAACCAACAAACAGTCTGGCATATACTGAATTACCATCATCATCCCTCTACCAACAAACAGTCTGGCATATACTGAATTACCATCATCATCTCTCTACCAACAAATAGTCTGGCATATACTGAATTAACATAATCATCTCCCAACCAACAATAGTCTGGCATAAACTGAATTAGCATCATCATCTCTCAACCAAACAACAGTCTGACATGTACTGAATTAGCATCATCATCTCTCAACCAACAAACAGTCTGGCATATTCTGAACTAGCATCATCATCTTTCAACCAACAGTCTGGCATATACTGAATAACCATCATAATCTCTCTACCAACAAACAGTCTGGCATATACTGAATTAGCATCATCATCTCTCAGCCAACAAACAGTCTGGCATTTACTGAATAAGCATCATCTTCGTTCAACCAACAACAGTCTGGCATATACTGAATTAGCATCATCATCTCTCAACCAACAAACAGTCTGGCATTTACTGAATAAGCATCATCTTCGTTCAACCAACAACAGTCTGGCATATACTGAATAAGCATCTTCATCTATTAACCAACAAACAGTCTGGCATATACTGAAAAAGCATCATCATCTCTCAGCCAACAGACTGTCTGGCATATACTGAATTACCATCATCATGTCTAAACCCAACAAACAGTCTGGCATATACTGAATTACCATCATCATCTCTCAACCAACAAACAGTCTGCCATATACTGAATAACCATCATTTTGTTTCAACAAATGAACAGACTGACATATACTGAATAAGCATCATCATCTTTCAACCAACAGTGGCAAATACTGAATTAGCATCATCATCTTTCAACCAACAAACAGTCTGACATATACTGAATAAGCATCCTCATCTCTCAACCAACAAACAGTCTGGCATATACTGAATTACAATCATCATCCCTCTACCAACAAATAGTCTGGCATATACTGAATTAGCATCATCATCTCTAAACCAACAACAGTCTGGAATCTACTGAATTAGCATTATTTTCGTTCAACCTAAAACAGTCTGGCATGTACTAAATTAGCATCACCATCTCTCTACCAACAAACAGTCTGGCATATACTGAATTAACATAATCATCTCCCAACCAACAATAGTCTGGCATATACTGAATTAACTTAATCATCTCCAAACCAACAATAGTGGCATATACTGAATTAACATAATCATCTCCCAACCAACAATAGTCTGGCATATACTGAATTAACTTAATCATCTCCCAACCAACAATAGTCTGGCATATACTGAATTAGCATCATCATCTCTCAACCAACAACAGTCTGGCATGTACTAAATTAGCATCATCATCTCTAAACCAACAAACAGTCTGGCATATACTGAACTACCATCCTCAAGTCTCAACAAACAGTCTGGCATATACTGAATAAGCATCATCATCTCTCAACCAACAAACAGTCTGGCATATACTGAAAAAGCATCCTCATTTTCAGCCAACAGACTGTCTGGCATATACTGAATTAGCATCATCATCTCTCAACCAACAAACAGTCTGGCATATACTGAATTACCATCATTTTGTCTCAACAAATGAACAGACTGGCATATACTGAATAAGCATCATCATCTTTAAACCAACAGTGGCAAATACTGAATTAGCATCATCATCTTTCAACCAACAAACAGTCTGACATATACTGAATAAGCATCCTCATCTCTCAACCAACAAACAGTCTGGCATATACTGAATTACCATCATCATCCCATTACCAACAAATAGTCTGGCATATACTGAATAAGCATCATCATCTCTAAACCAACAAACAATCTGGAATTTACTGAATTAGCATCATCTTCGTTCAACCAATAACAGTCTGGCATATACTGAATTACCATCATTTTGTCTCAACAAATGAACAGACTGGCATATACTGAATAAGCATCATCATCTTTAAACCAACAGTGGCAAATACTGAATTAGCATCATCATCTTTCAACCAACAAACAGTCTGACATATACTGAATAAGCATCCTCATCTCTCAACCAACAAACAGTCTGGCATATACTGAATTACCATCATCATCCCATTACCAACAAATAGTCGGGCATATACTGAATAAGCATCATCATCTCTAAACCAACAAACAATCTGGAATTTACTGAATTAGCATCATCTTCGTTCAACCAATAACAGTCTGGCATATACTGAATTAGTATCATCATCTCTCTACCAACAAACAGTCTGGCATATACTGAATTAACATAATCATCTCCCAACCAACAATAGTCTTGCTTATACTGAATTAGCATCAACATCTCTCAACCAACAACAGTCTGGCATGTACTGAATTAGCATCATTATCTCTCAACCAACAAACAGTCTGGCATATTCTGAATTAGCATCATCAACTTTCAACCAATAGTCTGGCATATTCTGAAGTAGCATCATCATCATTCAACCAACAGTCTGGCATATACTGAATTAGCATCATCATCTTTCAACCAACAGTCTGTCATATTCTGAATTAGCATCATCATCTTTCAACTAACAGTCTGGCATATGCTGAATTACCATCATAATCTCTCTACCAACAAACAGTCTGGCATATACTGAATTAGCATCATCATCTCTCAACCAACAAACGGTCTGGCATATTCTGAATTAGCATCATCATCTTTCAACTAACAGTCTGGCATATGCTGAATTACCATCATAATCTCTCTTCCAACAAACAGTCTGGCATATACTGAATTAGCATCATCTCTAAACCAACAAACAGTCTGGAATTACTGAATTAGCATCATCTTCGTTGAACCAGTCTGGCATATACTGAATTAGTATCATCATCTCTCTACCAACAAACAGTCTCGCATATACTGAATGATCATCATCATCTCCCAACCAACAATAGTCTGGCATATACTGAATTAGCATCATCATCTATCAACCAACAACAGTCTGTCATGTACTGAATTAGCATCATCATCTCTCAACCAACAAACAGTGGCATATTCTGAATTAGCATCATCATCTTTGAACCAACAGTCTGGAATATACTTAATTAGCATCATCATCTTTCAACCAACAGTATGACATATACTGAATTAGTATTATCATCTTTCAACCAACAGTCTGGCATATACTGAATTAGCATCATCATCTTTCAACCAACAGTCTGGCATATTCTGAATTAGCATCATTATCTTTCAACCAACAGTATGACATATACTGAATTAGCATCATCATCTTTCAACCAACAGTCTGGCATATTCTGAATTAGCATCATTATCTTTCAACCAACAGTATGACATTTACCTTATTCATAGTTTCAATCAACAAACTGAGTTCTTCAAACACAAATGCATGATTTTCTGCATCTTCTATGATATACTGATACTAGCATCCTCATCTTTCAACCAACTGAAAGTTTGGTGTGATCTGAATCAGCATTAACGTATCTCATCATCAGACATCCTTGCGTGAACTGAATCAGTCTTCTCATCTCTCAACCAACAAACAGTCTGGCATATACTGAATTATCATCATCATCCCTCTACCAACAAACAGTCTGGCATATACTGAATTAGCATCATCATCTCTAAACCAAAAAACAGTCTGGAATTTACTGAATTAGCATCATCTTCGTTCAACCAATAACAGTCTGGCATATACTAAATTACCATCGTCCTCTCTCTACCAACAAACAGTCTGGCATATACTGAATTAACATATTCATCTCCCAACCAACAATAGTCTGGCATATAGGGAATTAGTATCATCATCTCTCAACCAACAACAGTGTGGCATGTACTGAAATAGCATCATCAAGTCATAACCAACAAACAGTCTGGCATATACTGAATTACCATCATCATCTCTCAACCAACAAAGTCTGCCATATACTGAAAAACCATCATTTTGTTTCAACAAATGAACAGACTGGCAAATTCTGCATTAGTATCATCATCTTTCAACCAACAAACAGTCTGGTATATTCTGAATTAGCATCATCATCTTTCAACCAACAGTCTGGCATATTTTGAAATAGCATCATCATCGTTTAACTAACAGTCTGGCATATACTGAATAAGCATCATCATCTTTCAACCAACAGTCTGGCATATTCTGAATTAGCATCATCATCTTTCAACCAACAGTATGACATATACTGAATTAGCATCATCATCTTTCAACCAACAAACAGTCTGGCATATACATCATGATCTTTCCACCAACAAATATTCTACTTTGTACTGAATCAGCATCATCATATTTCCACCAACTGAAAGTTTGGTGTGATCTGAATCAGCATTAACGTATCTCATCATTAGACATCCTTGCGTGAACTGAATCAGTCTTCTCATCTCTCCACCAACAGAAAGCCTGGTTTAAACTTTATCAATATCATCATCTCTCAGCCAACAGACAATCTTGTCTCTACTGAATAAGCCTCCACCATCATACAGCTTGGTTTTTTTTTAAATTGAATCAGCATCATCGTCTCTCAATCAACAGAGTTATGATGTGTACTGAAGCAACTAAATAAGCATCATCACTTATCTACCAACAGATAGTCTGGTCTGTACTGAATCAGCATCATCATCTCTGCATTAACAGACATTCTGGTGTGTACTGAATCAGCCTGTTCATCTCTCATCCAACATAAAGACTGGTGTGTATTGAATTATAATCCAGATGTCTCAACCAGCAGACAGTCTGGTGTCTACTGAATCAGCATCTGCTGTCCACAACATACAGCCTTGTTTATACGGAATCAGCTTCATCATCTCTCCACAACTGACAATTTGGTGCATAATAATATTCTTTCAACTAACAAACAGCCTAGTGTGTACTGAATCAGCTTCTCAATCTCTCAACCAACAAAAACCTGGTGTGGACCGAATCAGCCTCTTCTTCCCTCTTTAAACTCACAGTCTGGTTGTTATGGATCATCATCAACATATGTCTACCAACATACAGGGAACTGAATAAGCCTGCACATCTCTCCACCAACAGACAGCTTGGTCTATACTGAAACAGCCTTTTAATCTCAAAACTAACAGCCAGCCTGGTGTGTACTGAATCAACATCTTCATCTCTTAATTTACAGAAAGCCTGGTGTGTACTCATACAACCTCCTTATCTTGTGACCAACAGATGTCATGGTGTATACTGAAACAGCTTTTCATCTCTCAACCAACACAAAGCCTGGTGTGTTATGAATCAGCTTCATCATCCCATCACCAACAGAAAGACAGGTGTGTATTGAATCAGACTACTGATTTCTCAACCAACAGATAGTTTTGATTTTAAGTATCCGAGTTGTGGGGTTTTATTCATTTAGGAACAATATCTGAAAAATGCTTTAAGCAGTTCTCATGAAACTTGGGTGAATTGATTATTCTATTGATGAAAGCTCCTTTTTAATTTTCATCAATTGACATCGAGAAGTAATCAAACATTATTCTTTGAAAATATGACAGGTGTATCATATGCTCATGGCGCAGCTGTTTATTTAACATTCTATATCAATAAGATTTGCTCAGGTTTTGTGGTTTCTGAGCTATAAGGGGCATTAAGGGATCAAAAATGTCATTTCTTTATTTGTCATAGAAAATGACATTTCTTACTGTGTCCAGCACATTACCATAATTAAGTGTCAATATAAAAATGAAGATGTGGTATAATTGCCAATGAGACAACTCTCCATAGCAGACCAATTAACACATAAATTAAGAAGTACAGCCTTTAACAGCAAGCAAAGCCAACACGGTATAGCCCACTATAAAAGGCCAAGACATGACAATGTAAAACAATTCAAACAAGAAAACTAACGGCCTAATTAATGTACAAAAAATGAACAGAAAACAAATATGTAATACATAAACAAAAGACAACTACTGAATTACAGGCTTCTGTAATAGAGTAATAATTTTTTTTTTAAGTCAAAATCATATTTCATGATTCAATTAATTCATCAACTTTTTTTTCATTGCAGTTTATTATTCCTACACTTTTAGTTGTGACCTGCAGCAGGTATTTTAGCCAATATTTCACCATTTTAAAGCCCTGCAGCTGAAGACTCTCAGAAAATGCTAAGTATTTTACTGCTTTACCTTAGCTTATATAATATTGTGTTTAAAGGTTTACCAAAGCTTATATAAAATTTTGTTTAAAGGTTCTATAATTGACACTTAAACATTGGCATGAAATTGCAAGTTTTGTTTTATTTAGCTTTAAGGATTATTGTTAAAATAGTACATACAAAAACTTGCAACCCTGTTTTTAAATGACCATAAATTTTGGCGGTCATGTATTGGTATTACTGCTGTTCAACATTGTCGGCCACAAATATAGTTTCCTGACTAAAACTGAAGTATTAGCTCAATTGTTAATAATTTTAAAATAACGTAAAGGAATGTGGGTATCGTGAGAATCTCTCACTGACAACACTGGATAATAGTTATAAGTACTTTGCTAATGACTAAAGACATGAACATGGTTCAACTTGTATTTTGTGACTTCAATAACTTGTATTTAAAAGGGAAGTTACATTTATTTGTCAAATAGAAATATAGGTTCAATAGAATATAACAATACAAAAGTATCTTTGACACTTTTGGTACTGTGAATAAAAATGAATTTCAGAGTTAATTACATTAACAATATAAATTAATAATGTGTTAAATTTAGTCTTTAGTCAAAGAAGAACATAATCTATATTTGTTCATTATCAATAACAGTCATATTAAGCTAGATATAGTTCACTAGGAAATTAGTTCAGTCTATCACATGAAAACATGTTTAACCTCTTTCTCTGGACACAGTTCAAGTTTTGAATCGTATCAACTGATATAACAGCTCCTGTTGCCTGATTCAAGTCCAATTCCAACAGTAATGATCCTGCTACAGACTTGATTACACAGTTCACTCTACAGTATTTTTACCAGTACATTTATAATGTACAAGTCCACATATGCTTCATTGATTTTCCTTATTTGTCAAAAAGGTTGTCTACAGCTAGTTGTAATAAAATGTTCACATTAAACTGAAAAACCTACTTTCACCTTTTTCTTTTAAGGAGGCTCGCGGGTATAAAATTTTCAGAAAAAATTAAAAACATTTATTTTTCATTACAAATTTTATTTATTACCTTTAGTAGTTGTTACTTTATCATATGGTACAAAAATCTTTCCAAAAAACCAATTCGTGTTGGCCCTAGGTGACTTTTAAAATGTAGATATCATTGAAAAAGCTCCAAATTATCTCCCTTTGGTGCAAAAATGCCATTTTTTTGGCATTAAAATTGAAATATCTTTTTTAACTCATCGGTGACCTATATTTTTTATTGTTGTTTTCGAATAAGTTGTACATAAACTAAATAATTGTAAAATTTAAGCGATTTCTGTAATTTAGTTCTTTTTTTATTTCGATATTACTTCTGTTTCTCCTATTAGTTTAACAGAAAAAAAGGACATTAACAAAAATGTATGCTTCTTTCGATGGCAGATTGTGACCGTAAATGAAAGGTGACCCCATTTTTTTATTTCATTTTTCTTTTAAGTATAAGATAAAGTTCATTTATAGGAAAATATAGCAAAGTCCTATATTAAATAAAAATTTCGATTTAGACCCGCGAGCCCCCTTAAAAGTATTTTTCTTCATTTTTGGTCACTTTCAGTTATTGTGAGATTAATCTAGTTTTAAAACAGGGGCTTGTCATCTGGATTGTACTGCTGTTCATAGACTGTAAAAGCTCATCATAGTTACCTCAATAGAATAAAAATAAGTTTATGTCACTGCCAAAAGAGTTCTGATTTACAGTACTACAGAGCAAGCTATTGCATGTATATTTGACAAAGTGCATAGTAAAATTCTTACCCTTAGTGGCACAGGCGCTTGGGTATAATATGATACATATTTTTTTTAAAGTTTTTTTTTGTTGTTTAAATTATTCAATTTTCTATATTTATAATACGTATCTATCACTTCTGTGCATGTCTCAATTAGTTTCGAGTGATTTAAAGGACTAAGTGAAAATACCAAATTTTACTATCCATACTAAGAAACAAAAAGGCAACCAACTCAACCCTATTTTCTGCTATCTATAAATACATAAATAGACCTACCTGTATTCCCCAATTTTTCTGGAAATTGTGTCTTCCTTGCCGTCAGATCACAGGCATTGTTTATATTTATCAAACTGGTACTGTTCGTAACATTTTTAGTCCATCTCAAGCATATAATAAAAAGATTTTAACTATTTTGAGAACTTTCAAATTTATGTGCCCGGAAGTTGACTGTTTTTCCCGATGTTTTATTTAAGGGAAATAATTTTTTCCTGGACTTTTTCGGAACATCTCTGCAAGTATGTATGAAAATGATAAAGTGATACGATGTTTTGGAAAAACTTGGCAAAGATGGTCATGCAGTCCTTGAAAGGGAAAGAATTTCCCAAAAAGATTCTGTGCAGGTTATGTGTGATAACTGCAATGCATATTAACCAAAAAAGCTATGTCAAGACACAGAGCCACATGCCAGGGAGTATCATCAAAACAGATAAATGCCATTCCAGCACAATTGATTATCAAAGATAATGATGTATCTGAAAGTTTTGTCAAAAACATCTTGACAAAATTTACCAAAGATGACATTGGTAAAATCTGACAATCTGATAATTTGGTAAAAAAAGTTGGAGGTATATTCTGTGGTCGAAAAATATAACAAAAGAAGACCAATTATCCCAAGTCAGAAAGAGTGTGATGAACGACATGAGGAGGTTAGCTGAAACATACAACTTTTTTAAAGAAGAAGTCAAGAAGGATCACTCGTTACTAATAAACACTGCTGCTGATATGTTTAATAGATTTGTTTTCAAAGATCTGCAAGAGGCAGTATGTAATTATACGGAAGTAGGTGATTCATATGGAGATACATCTTTTAAGTTAAAACATGGTCTTAAATATGCATTATATTATGTTTTAAAAAAAGTCAGCAGAGATTTTGAGGGTAGAACATCTCAGTAAATTTGCAGACGATAAAGCAGAGGAGGTCACAACATTTTTGCATATTTTTGAAACCACCAAAAAATTAATAATTTTCAAATGCTTTATTCAATAAAAGAAAAAATCGTCAGGTTAATTTGAGAAAGCCACATCGAATAACAGATGATAATTTATTCACCATCAGACAATTCACCATTGAAAGAATTAAAAATATAGTAGAAATGTACAAAGAATATAAAATCTGGACACGATCAGACTTCATTAAATTGAGGAATCTTGTGGTATGTCGCTTGACAATGTGCAATGGACGACGTGGTGGAGAAGCATGCGGACATCTTAGATCAGAGTTCAAAGATGCTGTTGAAGACAATTGGATTAATAAAAAATGGAAGAATGATCCATATGTGCTTTTCCAAGTATTGAAGAATGTCTACAAGGCTGGCAAAGGGATAAAAATACTGGTACCAGTTTTGTTCACTTTAGAAACATTGGCAGCAACTATTTTATTAGATGATGATGACCTTAGGCAGCAAGCTGAAGTTTTATCTAATAACAGGTATGTTTTTGCAAACACTCATAATTCCTTGGAATATGTAAACGGCTACTGAGGTATGCAACTTGTTGCAAGTGATGCTGGTATAAGAGAAGATGAGGCAAAGAAGATCAATGACACCTTAATTCGACATTTTACCAGCACTGAAATGGCTGCAAAGGACATACCAGAGAACGAGCGACAATATTTCTATACACATATTTGTAATTCCGAAGAAATGAACAAACAGACATATCAAGCTCCTATAGCTGTTATGGAGATCGTGAAAGTTGTCAAACACATGAAAGTCACACAGGATAGCGTTGTCACCAACCTGTGTGCCTCCAGATAATGTCCTTCTTCATGTTATTCCAATTGGTAATCACGGAACAATCACACAGGATAATGTTTTGTCACCACCATGTTTGCTTCAGTATTTACAGTGCTTTCTTTGTATTTTTCCTATTGGTCAACACACAGTCAGTCACACAGGATAATGGTATGTCACCAACATGTATCCCTCCAGATAATATCTTTCTACATAATCTTCCAATTTGTCATCACACAGACAGTCACATAGGATAAAGTTTTGTCAAATAAAGTAACATGTATGCCTTCAATATGTGTTTAAAAAGCAAAATCTGCAGATAATGTCTTTTTCTTCATCTGATTTAAATTTTCAACACAGTCAGTCACACAGGAAAATTTTTATCACCAACATGTATGCCTCCATATAACATCTTTCTTAAGTTATATCCCTCCGATTTGTCATCACACAAACAGTTACACAGTATAGTGGTTTGTCATCAACATGTATGCCTCCAGTTTATGTCCTGATAATGTCTTTCTTCATTTTGAATCAATTTGTCAGCACACAGACAGTCACCAAGGATAGGGGTTTGTCACCAACGGAATCCCAAATCCTCTCCTAACCTGACACAGTGGTATAACTGTACAAAATAAAGTAACATGTTTGCCTTCAATAAGTGTTTAAAAAGCAAAATCTGCAGATAATGTCTTTTTCTTCATCTGATTTAAATTTTCACCACAACTTACTGACCAGACAGTCACACTGCATGATTTTTTTGTTATATATATTATAAATAAGAAAAACGACAAGGCAACTTTATCTTCAACTGTAAGCAACCAATTAGATACTTGACCAGGAGAGTGTTGCATATTTTGCAACAAATACTGCCTAAAGCTTAGTAGGCACATACAACTGGTACATAAAGAAGAAGACAGAGTAAAGGCAGTCCTAAAGGTCTCTCCAAGAACAAAAAATAAAATATTTTCATAATTTAAGAAGGAGCTAGGGCATGTAGGGAATTCATTTAAACAACATGGAAAAACTTGGCAAAGATAGTCATGCTGTCCTTGCAAGGGAAAGAGTTTCCAAAATATTTTCTGTGCAGGTTATGTGTGATAACTGCAATGCCATATTAACCAAAAAGCTATGTCAAGACACAGAGCTGCATGCCAGGAAGGATCATCAAAACAGATAAATGCCATTCCAGCCCAATTTTTGATCAAAGATAATGATGTATCTGAAAGTTTTGGCAAAAACATCTAGACAAAATTCACCAAAGACGATGTTGGTAAAATCTGTCAATCTGATGATTTGGTAAAAAAAAGTTGAAAGTATACTGTAGGTTAAAAAAAAAGACAAAAGAAGACCAATTATCCCAAGCCAGAAAGAGTGTGATGAACGACATGAGAAGGTTAGCTCAAACATACAACTTTTTTAAAGAAGAAGTCAAAATGGATCATCCGTTACTTCATCTCAGTAAATTTGCAGACGATAAAGCAGAGGAGGTCACAACATTTTTGCACATTTTTGAAACCATCAAAAAATTTATAAATTTCAGATGTTTTATTCAATAAAAGAAAAAATCGACAGGTTAATTTGAGAAAGCCACATCGAATTACAGATGATAATTTATTCACCATCAGACAATATACCATTGAAAGCATGAAAAAAAAAAGTAGAAATATACAACCAATATAAAATCTGGACATGGTCAGACTTCATTAACTTGAGGAATCTTGTGGTACGTCGCTTGACAATGTGCAATGGACGACTTGGTCAGGAAGCATGCAGACTTCTTAGATTAGAGTTTAAAGATGCTGTTGAAGATAATTTGTTTAATAAAAGATGAAAGAAAGATCCATATGTGCTATCTCAAGAATTGAAGATTGCCTACGAGGCTGGCAAAGGGATGAATAAACTGGTACCAGTTTTGTTCACTGTAGAAACATTGGCAGCAACTATTTTATTAGATGATGATGACCTTAGGCATTAAGTTGAAGTTTTATCTAATTACATGTATGTCTTTGAAAACACTCATAATTCCTTGAAATATGTAACAGCTGCTTTCTTTGCTGCTGGTTTCATAGCCTTAGGCTTGGCTGCCTTTTTCTCTCCAGCTGGTTTCTTTGCAGCTGGCTTACATTAGTTCTTGAATGCTCTTCTTCTTCACCTCTTCTTTATGCTCCTTGTAAAAGTCTTGGAATTCTGTCTTCTCAAAGCGTTTAAAGGGATACCACTCTCAATATAAAATCTTAGCATGGTCAGACTTCATGAACTTGAGGAATCTTCTGGTATGTTGCGTGACAATGTGCAATGGATGACTAGGTCAGGAAGCATGCAGACTTCTTAGATCAGAGTTCAAAGTTGCTGTTGAAGACAATTTGGTTTAATAAAAAAAGAAAGAATGATCCATATGTGCTATGAATTTATAAAACTTGAACAACACTTTTTAATAATAATTATATAAAATAAGGAAGCTTATTCAATCTAGAATTGAACACTTTGATTTTTATAAATGTACGAGTACAAATACGACAAAACACATCCAAAAACCATGAGGCATGAACGTTTACCAAAATATCGTAAACTCTGACCTATTATCACGTGACCAATGTCTTAACCTTAGAAGCCATTAAATCGTTTGCTGTCTAACTGCTAACCTTTCCTTCCATTTTCACTTTTATCCTCCTTGTCTGAAAATTTGATTATCAAAACCTGCATTGTCATTTTCCATATACACCATGGCTTCAATTTTTTAATTGAAATATATAATTTCCATTTAATTGATCATTTATTCAAGCAATCAAAACCATCCATTAGTTCTTGAATGCTCTTCTTCTTCACCTCTGCTGAATGCTCCTAGGTAAAAGTCTTGGAATTCTGTCTTCCAAAAGCATTTAAAGGTATACCACTCTCAATATAAAATCTGGACATGGTCAGACTTCATTAACTTGAGGAATCTTGTGGTATGTCGCGTGACAATGTGCAATGGACGACTAGGTCAGGAAGCATGCAGACTTCTAAGATCAGAGTTCAAAGATGCTATTGAAGACAATTTGGTTTAATAAAAAAAGAAAGAATGATCCATATGTGCTATGAATTTATAACACTTGAACAACACTTTTTAATAATAATTATATGAAATAAGGAAGCTTTTTCAATCTAGAAGTGAACACTTTAATTTTTATAAATGTACGAGTACAAATATGACAAAACACATCCAAAAACCATGAGGTATGAACGTTAACCAAAATATCGTAAACTCTGACCTTTTATCATGTGACCAATGTCTTAACCTTAGAAGCCATTAAATTGTTTGCTGTCTAACTGCTAGACATTTCCCTCCATTTTCACTTTTATCCTCCTTGTCTGAAAATTTGATTATCAAAACCTGCATTGTCATTTTCCATGTACACCATGGCTTCAATTTTTAATTGAAATATATAATTTGCATTTAATTGATCATTTATTCAAGCAATCAAAACCATCCATTAGTTCTTGAATGCCCTTCTTCTTCACCTCTTCTGAATTCACCTAGGTAAAAGTCTTAGAATTCTGTCTTCCAAAAGCATTTAAAGGGATACCACTCTCAATATAAAATCTGGACATGGTCAGACTTCATTAATTTGAGGAATCTTGTGGTATGTCGCTTGACAATGTGCAATGGACGACTAGGTCAGGAAGCATGCAGACTTCTTAGATCAGAGTTCAAAGATGCTGTTGAAGACAATTTGGTTCAATAAAAAAAGAAAGAATGATCCATATGTGCTATCCCAAGAATTGAAGATTGCCAACGAGGCTGGCAAAGGGATATGTAATGGCTGCTTTCTTTGTTGCTGGTTTCTTAGCCTTATGCTTGGCTGCCTTTTTCTCACCAGCTGAATCCAGAGTTTTTTGTGATCTGAAAGAGTCAAAAATGGTTTTACTTCATATTTTATACCCCGCAATACGTTACCAAACCTATTTAAGGAATTATAAGGGATTTTCCCGAAAACCTCCGCAAATTTTCAGAAAAAAAGTTATAACTTGAACAACACTTTTTAATAATAATTATGTAAAATAAGGAAGCTTATTGAATCTAGAATTGAACACTTTGATTTTTATAAATGTACAAGTACAAATAAGAAAAAACACATCCAAAAACCATGAGGCATGCACGTTTACCAAAATATCGTAAACTGACCTTTTATCAAGTGACCAATGTCTTAACCTTAGAAGCCATTAAATCGTTTGCTGTGTAACTGCTAGACCTTTCCCTCTATTTTCACTTTTATCCTCCTTGTCTGAAAATTTGATTATCAAAACCTGCATTGTCATTTTCCATGTACACCATGGCTTCAATTTTTTTATTGAAATATATAATTTGCATTCAATTGATCATTTATTCAAGCAATCATAACCATCCATTAGTTCTTGAATGCTCTTCTTCTTCACCTCTTCTGAATTCTCCTAGGTAAAAGTCTTGAAATTCTGTCTTCCAAAAGCATTTAAAAGGATACCACTCTATAATATCACACATTATAAACTTTATTAATTCTCAACTCCCTTGAAAAGATAAAAGTTCTAGGTATTTGATAAATGTAATTTATTACAGTACACATAAGGTTCTTCAGTTAAACATTACTTGTGCTGATTTCTTGTAATGTATACATATATGCTTTTTTTTAAGCATCAATGAAACTGAAGCAATCACAGAATCTAAAATATATTCCTGTTTGATTTTGGTTTGATTATCTCAAGATGATCTAAGCTTTTTTTCCCTACAATGTAGAAAGTAGAATATTGTTTAAACATTGCTCTTGTCAGAAAACTACCATTCACCAATTGTCCTTTAGGAAGATATATAAGCATATATGTTCTTTTAGCAATATAAATGATATTTTGTTTAACAATTGAGCTTTTTTAATTGTCTATTTGGCATTTTAACTTACTTCTCTCCCTTTTAATAAAAGGTATACTAAGTCCACCTACTGTTGCTCTCTTTCAAGCTTTTGTTGTTGGAAAGGTTAATTGACTAATTGTTTTGCTTATCAATTCATAGATCAAGTACAGTATGAAATTGTCTACAGTCTTTTGCAGCAATTCATATTATTGTCAGTTTTATTTCCAATTTTTCTTGTTCAGGACTTATGCCAAACATTGCTGGTTTCTGTCATTTTGGTGTATAATAGAGAAATGCTAGTCTTTAAGTGACTTTGTCTGTATTATTCATACTTTTATTTTAGACAATCCCTTATATGACACTATAGACAAAGATCATCATATTAAATAACAGCAATAGAGTATTCTCTTGTATTGGTGTTATTTCTTGAATTGCACTGCATTACGATCGATACCCTTGTTAAATGATGCTTTCAATAATGAGTTGCTATTGCAAGTGAGATATAATATGTTATAGTGTTGTTTCCCACCTTATGTTCTCATTCATTCTTCAACCAAGTCTATGGTAGTCACATTCCCCAACAGATAAACTAATTAGACTTAATTCAAACCATTAGATTTTTGCAGAACTTAATTCTGGCAGACTGCATACATCTGTAAATACTTATGTGTTGTCAATGGACAAGGTCAAGTTTTTCTCTGACTGTTAACAACATCTTTTTAAACTTGTGTTATATAAGTGCTCCCTTCTAAAAACTCTCAAAATACTTGTCTTTAAGTGACTTTGTCTGTATTATTCATACTTTTATTTTAGACAATCCCATATTTGAAACTATAGACAAAGATCATCATATTAAGTAACAGCAATAGGGTATTCTCTTGTATTGGTGTTATTTCTTGCGTTGCACTGCATTACGATGATCTTGATACCCTGATTAAATGATGCTTTTAATAATGAATTGTTGTTTCAAGTGAAATATAATATGTTATAGTGTAGTTTCCCACCTTATGTTCTCATTCATTGTTCAACCAAGTCTATTGTAGTCACATTCCCCAACAAATAAACTAATTAAACTTAATTCAAACCATTAGATTTTTTGCAGAACTTAATTTTGAATCTGTATACATCTGTAAATACTTATGTTTTGGCAATGGACACGGTCAAGTTTTTCTCTGACTGTTAACAACATCTTTTTAAACTTGTGTTATCTAAGTGCTTCCTTCTAAAAATGCTGGTCTTTAAGTGACTTTGTCTGTATTATTCATACTTTTATTTTAGACAATTCCATATATGAAACTATAGACAAAGATCATCATATAAAATAACAGCAATACATTATTCTCTTGTATTGGTGTTATTTCTTGCATTGCACTGCGTTACGATGATCTTGAAACTATAGACAAAGATCATCATATTAAATAACAGCAATAGAGTATTCGCGCTCATTGTTGTTATTTCTTGCATTGCACTGCATTACGATGATCTTGATACCCTGGTTAAATGTTGCTTTTAATTATGAATTGCTGTTTCAAGTGAGATATAATATGTTATAGTGTAGTTTTGCACCTTATGTTTTCATTCATTCTTCAACCAAATCTATTGTTGTCACATGCTGCCAACAAATGAACTAATTAAACTTTATTTAAATCATTAAATTTTTGCAAAACTTTATTAAGGCATCTAAGCCAAATGTCTAAATGTTTGTCTTTGGACTAAAAGTTGATTTTTTTTTTGGTGCAGACTGAAATATCCTATTTACTTGAAAAGGTACTTAACTTTGATAAAAACAAAGATAGATATTTGGTGTTATTTGTAACCGCAAAAATAAATTAAAGATTATTGTACTGCTCCTCAGGACATCTTGATTGACTACTAAAGCTGTTGCTGTTATTGTTTATCGATATCATCAGTATTACTGAATATAAGGTTCCCTCAAGACAGAACTCTTTATGCAACATATTGTTTGATAATTTTGAGGAAGAAGGGACTTGTTCAATCAGTGTTCATTATTAAATATGAAAAGCTTAAAAAGTGGAATATGGTAAACATAGTTCTCAATTTTTTTATTGTACATTATTTTGTACATTTACAATCAGGTACCCTTTAACAGGCTCTTATCTCTTTTTTATGCTCAACTTAGGGGCATATGTTTTTTAATCTGTGTCTTTTCTTTTGTCTGTTTGTATTGTGGTCAAGGTAGTTCAATTAAGTTGAAGTCCAGATTTAAATTTTAGTACACTTATTCCCTATGATATGATTTTCAATTTAAATGCTAAATTGCAATTTTGACTCCAAATTCACAAAAAAAATTTCCTAACAATTATATATCCTTCAATACTTTGGCTCAAAATTGTATTAAAGTAAGACAAGCTTATAATTATTCATCAATCCGTGGTACAAGTGTATAACATATAAAAACAAAACATTTGAAAGCCTCTACATACAGCTTTGAAACCTAAAAGTGTAGGAGGTCCCTAACTTTATATTAAGATAAATGACAAATGAAATGTACACTATTCGCTTATCATGCAGAATATATAACAAGCGCAGATCATTTCCTGTTCAATAATGCCATCATGGATGGACATTCTTTAAACATTTGTATTGCTGATCCATCTTGGTTTACATAGAATACAATAAAAAAAAAGTAATAAAGCAATCATGATATTTCTACAACCATTCAACTTCAACTTAAGTATAGTATACTATATATTACATTTTTTATCCACATGTGTTTGAATGACACTTTGTTGGCAGCAGATAAAGGAACATTTGTTTGCCTTTCTGCTTCGCCTGTTCTGAATTTTTCTAGGTGAAAGTCTTAGAATCCTGTCTCCTTGAAGCATTTAAAGGGATACCACTCTATAATTCTTCACATTATCAACATAAATTACTGACATCATACTTAATATACATTTGTATTGCTGATCCATTTGGTTTACATAGAATGCAATAAAAAAAGAAGTAATAAAGAAATCATAGTATTTCTAAAACCATTTAACTTCAACTTATGTATAACAACAAGTATGTTGGATGATAGCACATTAGCTGGGTTAGATGATCCAGCCTGTTGTTTTGAAGAAATACCAATCCCTTTATATGACAATAAATTAATATAATCAGAATTTGTACTAGAAGATGTCAGTTAGAAATTAACACAAGTGTTGTTTTTGTTTTGTTTCTCACCAAATATGGTTGTCACAGTTTCATATATAAATTACTTGCCAAAATGAAATACTAAAAATAAATAAATAAAGACGGAATGTATATACACAATATTTATTTTATATGAATTTAAGGCACATTAACTACATAACTAAGTTGCCTACCAAAACCATTAACAAGAACAAACCAATTATAGTAAAGCATTTAGATTGTAAATGCAGAAAGACTTTAAAACAATTTGAAATGGCTACAATCAACTCAGAAAACTACCGTTCACCAATTGTCCTTTAGGACGATATATGAGCATATATGTTCTTTTAGCAACGTAAATGGTGTATAATAGAGAAATGCTAGTCTTTAAGTGACTTTGTCTGTATTATTCATACTTTTATTTTAGATAATCCCATATATGAAACTATAGACAAAGATCATCATATTAAATAACAGCAATAGAGTATTCTCTTGTATTGGTGTTATTTCTTGAATCGCACTGCATTACGATTGATACCCTATTTAAAAGATGCTTTTAATAATTAGTTGCTGTTTCAAGTGAGATATAATATGTTATAGTGTAGTTTCCACCTTATGTTCTCATTCATTCTTCAACCAAGTCTATTGTTGTCACATGCTGCTAACAAATGAACTAACTAAACTTTATTTAAACCATTAGATTTTTGCAAAACTTTATTAAGACATCTACGCCAAATGTCTAAATATTTGTCTTTGGACTAAAAGTTGATTTTTTTTTGGTGCAGACTGAAATATCCTCTTTACTTGAAATGTGTGCACCAGACCACGGATTTGAAACGTGTCACTATGAGAATCCTTGATTAGACACAGATTTTCTTTAATAAATAATATGTTATAAAGAAACATAACTGAATCATCTTAATTGTGTCAAATTAATTTCGTTATTGATTTTCAGTGTTATACATCAATTGTATGTAACTTTTAAACAATTGGTTAATACATGTTCCTTTTTGTTATATTTTTAATATGCATATATCTCAAGGAATATTTTTATGTTTTTATAATATGTATTATTTGTCAATTATTTTGAATTTTATTTATGTAAAATGAATGCTATAAATTCAGATTATAGTTGTTAAATTGTATAAGAATATTTAATGCTAACTATACAAACAGACAATCAGACAGACAGAGGTCAGATCACTATTTTTTCACAATTAACTTACTAGTGTTTGTAATTACTTCTAAAAAGAAGAGTTATCTTTTGTATCACTATTTATATTTTGATATATATATATACAAGTCTAAATTGAAAACTACGTTCAAACCTATGATTGCATTGGATAAAAACCGCAATTTTTATACGTGTGCATGTAGAACAAATTTTGTTGTAGAAGGGTCTAAATATATATATTTATGAGTGTAACATATTCGTTGACTTCAAACCTTTTTTTATGGTATATTTGGGTGTTAGTATGGCATTCATTATCACTGAAATTGTTATTTAAGGTCCTGCTTAAGAATTTCTCCAAGTACTGAATTTTCTGACTGTGATATTGGCTTTTTTGACAATTGAATGGACATGTATCTGGTACTAGCATCATTCAGACATAATAAATAAGACATGTTGGAAATTTATAATAGTTATTACCTTTGTTTATAATAATGTTAGGTTTCCTAAATTAATATTGAACTTAATCTGTAAATAATTCAGCATATTTCCACTGATGGTAAAAGAATTCAAAATCCCTCATTACCATTAAAAACAATTATTGTATTGTAACTAGCAATTAATTGCTTCTAGAATAGATAATCAAAGTGTCTTTGTCTTAATTGTGGATTTTTGTAAATACAAACCTCTATCTGAAACTTTAGACAAAGACCTTTGATGATCATATTAAATAACAGCAAAATAATTGGTGTTATTTCTTTCTTTTAATAAATATCAACATGGGAACAAAGGTGTATCTTGCATGATTTTATGTTGGCACTTGATTGTCAAAGATATGAGGGTCTGTTTCTGACTGAACATAAGCTGCACTGATGCTAAATTAAATTATGAAGCTATTAATTCAACGTGTTTTAGTCTTATCTCTAAATCAAGAAAGGGAAGAATAAAAACACTGGTTCAATCAATGTTCATCCTCAAAGATATATGAAAGCATTAGCATTGTTCTTATACACAAATATTGACAGATAACCGAATCTTGATCACTATTTATTTGCCTTCATTAGTTATGTATTTTAAAGTAATTAGGTGTAGTATTTAGAAATATTTAATTATTCCCATGTATAAAAAGATTTTTCACATGGCTGGATCCAATTTATTAAAAAAAAAATATTAATTTACTTTCTACAGTTTTAATCCTTTGCATTTTTAGTTGTGTTGACAATAAAGATATGTTAGCTTTGTTTGGTCTAAGCTATACTGCACACCACAAATTACTGACCAGTCACAAAGAATGATATATTTTTACCAGCAACATGTTTTCCTTCAACAAGCAGTCCACAAGCAAAATCTTTATGTACTTTCTTTTCTTTATCTTTTCAAATTTGTCATGACAGCTCAGATATACCAGACAGTTGCACATGATGTTGCTCATTACCAACAACAGTCATCCCTTCAATACTTGTTCAATAAGCAAAATCTCTAAATGTTTTTTTTCTTTATCTTTTTTTGCCACGTTACAACTGTGAACTAAGTGCTTTGATAGTCATGACGTTAAATAACCACATTAAAAAATTGGTTGTATTTGTAACTACAAAACATATTATAATGAAATGAATGTGTTTTTTGAATTCTTTAATTTAGAAATTAAAAACAATTATTGTATTGTAACTAGCAATTATTTGCTTCTAGAAAAGCTAATCGAAGTGTCTTTGTCTTAATTGTGGATTTTTGTAAATACAAACCTCTATCTGAAACTTTAGACAAAGATTATTGATGATAATATTTAATAAAAACTCATAGAGCTTGCTGATGTTGTTTGACCAATAATTGGATTCAACTAAAAAGAAAAAAAAGTAGCATGAATAATATTCTTATAGTAAATATTTATTGTTTCATTACACACAAAAGAATCGGTGTTATTTCTTACTTTTA
Organism: Mytilus edulis; assembly: GCF_963676685.1. Taxonomy (NCBI): domain Eukaryota; kingdom Metazoa; phylum Mollusca; class Bivalvia; order Mytilida; family Mytilidae; genus Mytilus; species Mytilus edulis. The sequence goes on along the minus strand of NW_027268436.1, from coordinate 14,275 downwards.
TAAATTTCTACCTGGGAAGAAAGGTGTATTTTGCATGCCTTTATGTTGGCACTTAATTGTTAAAGATATGAGGGACTGTTTCTGACTGAACATAAGATCATATTCTACCTATAGCCCCATCATTTTCTATTTCTGCTCCTCTACCCCATGTCAATCTGAGACTGGCTTCAAGAATATCACTATCTGGTAGTCCATATGATCTCTAAAAAAGAAAAACAAAATAATTGTTATAGTAATTTAATGTTAAAGTAGAAGAGGAACATGAAATATCGAAAAGTTATTCAAGAAAGTGTTGAAATATAACTTCAATCATTAATTTTACTCTAATTTACTGTTGTTATAACTTGCAGTATCCTATGATGCAGGCACCCAGTTATCTCCCTTTGATGGCTTCTTCGCAAGGAATAAGCTGACACAATTGCGTATCCAGAGTTTTTGTGATCTGAAAGAGTCAAAACTGGTTTTACTTCATAATGTATACCGCTCAATACGTTACCAAACCTATTTAAAGAATTATAAGGGATTTTCATACACCTCCGCAAATTTTCAGAAAAAAAGTTTCACTTCACTTGTGAATTTATAACACTTGAACAACACTTTTTAATAATAATTATATAAAATAAGGAAGCTTATGCTTATTCAATCTAGAATTGAACACATCCAAAAACCATGAGGCATGCACGTTTACCAATATATATCGTAAACTCTGACCTTTTATCACTTGACCAATGTCTTGACCTAAGAAGCCATTAAATCCCTTTGCTGTGTAACTGCTAGACCTTTCCCTCCATTTTCACTTTTATCCTCCTTGTCTGAAAATTTGATTATCAAAACCTGCATTGTCATTTTCCATGTACACCACTGTTATGTTCTCATTCATTCCTCAACCAAGTCTATTGAAGTCACATACCATTGATTTTTTATAAATTAGAAACAGGTAATTTCTTGTTATGTATACATGTATTTTTTATTTATTTTTTTATCATCAATGAAACTGTTGACATGTAAAATATATTTCTGTTTGATTTTGGTTTGATAATCTCAAGATGATCTAAGCTTTTTTTCCTACAATGTAGAAAGTAGAATATTGTTTAAAAATAGCTCTTGTCAGAACATAACCATTCGCCAATTGTCCTTTAGGAAGATATATAAGCATATATGTTCTTTTAGCAATATAAATGATCTGTTTTTTAACAATTGAGCTTTTTTAATGGTCTACTTGGAATTTTAACTTTCATTGCTTCTCTCCCTTTTAATAAAAGGTATATTAAGTCCACCTACTGTTGCTCTCTTTCAAGCTTTTGTTGTTCGATAGGTTAATTGACTAATTGTTTTGCTTATCCAATCATACATCAAGTACAGTATGAAATTGTGTACAGTTTTTTGCAGCAATTCATTTCTGTCTGTTTTATTTCCCATTTTTCTGGTTCAGGACTTATGCCAAACACTGCTGGTTTCTGTCACTTTGGTGTAAGATAGAGAAATGCTTGTCTTTAAGTGACTTTGTCTGTATTATTCATACTTTTATTTTAGACAATCCCATATATGAAACTATAGACAAAGATCATCATATTAAATAACAGCAAATGAGTATTCTCTTGTATTGGTGTTATTTCTTGCGTTGCACTGCATTACGATGATCTTGATACCCTGATTAAATGATGCTTTTAATAATGAATTGCTGTTTCAAAGAGATTTAAAATGTTGTAGTGTAGTTTTGCACCGTATGTTCTCATTCATTCTTCAACCAAGACTATTGTAGTCACACGCCCCAACAAATAAACTAATTAAACTTAATTCAAACCATTAGATTTTTGCAGAACTTAATTTTAGCAGACTGTATACATCTGTAAATACTTATGTTTTGTCAGTGGACAAGGTCAAGTTTTTATCTGACTGTTAACAACATCTTTTTAAACTTGTGTTATCTAAGTGCTTCCTTCTAAAAATGCTGGTCTTTAAGTGACTTTGTCTGTATTATTCATACTTTTATTTTAGACAATCCCATATATGAAACTATAGACAAAGATCATCATATAAAATAACAGCAATACAGTATTCTCTTGTATTGGTGTTATTTCTTGCATTGCACTGCGTTACGATGATCTTGATACCCAGGTTAAATGATGCTTTTAATAATGAATTGCAGTTTCAAGTGAGATATAATATGTTAGTGTAGTTTTGCAACTTATGTTCTCATTCATTCTTCAACCAAGTCTATTGTTGTCACATGCTGCCAATAAATGAACTAATTAAACTTTATTTAAACGATTAGATTTTTGCAAAACTTTATTTAAACATCTACGCCAAATGTCTAAATATTTGTTTTTGACTAAAAGTTGATTTTTTTTTGGTGCAGACTGAAATATCCTATTTACTTGAAATAGTACTTTGATTATGTCTTTGAAAAACAAAGATAGATATTTGGTGTTATTAGTAACTACAAAAAAAAATAATTAATGATTGTTGTACTGCTCCTCAGTGCATCTTAAATGACTTTTAAAGCTGTTGCTGTTATTGTCAGTATTAATGAATATAAGGTTCACTCAATCCAAAACTCTTTATGCAACGTATTGTTTTATAATCTTAGGAAGATTTTTTGTATCCACATGTGTTTGAATAACACTTTGTTGGCAGCAGCTAAGGGAACATTGTTTTGCTCTTCTGCGTCACCTATTTTCCTAAGTAAAAGTCATGGAATCCTGTCTCCCAGAAACATTTAAAGGGATACCACTCTATAATTCTACACATTATCAACATAAATTACTGACAACATACTTAATATACATTTGTATTGCTTGTACATCCTGGGTTACATGGAATGCAATAAAAAGAAGTAATAAAGCAATCATAATATTTCTAAAACCATTTAACTTCAACTTTTGTAAAGTATACTATATATTAGATTTTTTTTATCTACATGTGTTTGAATAACATTTTGTTGGCAGCAGCTAAAGGAACATTTTTTTTCTCTTCTGCTTCACCTGTTCTGAATTTTTCTAGGTAAAAGTCATGGAATCCTTTCTCCCATGAATAGTCATCTGCCAGCTGCAATCTCTCATTAGGCCAATGTTGTCATCATGGTTTGTCGTCAGTACCATTTGCAAGTACAACAGTTATAGTTGGCTGTAACCTATGCCACCTCCCAACCATCTGTTGTCATGGTGTGTAAGCTATCTTACCAGCCAATTAAACTTGATTTGGCCAGTATGCATCTTGCAAGTAGGTGTTTCATCCCCTATTCTACAACTTTCAAGAAATGTGAGCATCACTTCAGGTTTTTTTTAGCTTTTCTGGCTATAAATGTTATCATTGTGTTTTCCTGTTAGTTCTTTTATAAATACAAGCATGTCTTACTTTTAGGAGATCTAGGCTAAATTAGGCACTTCTGGTTTTATGTAAGCACCACATCAGCACCATTTGAAAGTTTATAGTCTTTCAGCATGTTCAGCTGTTTCCTACCATTTTCCTTCCAATTCATATTATCTTCATCTTGTAATGTTTTGTTTTCGTTTACCCAATCTAGAAATTCAGGTGGATCAATTAAAAATTATGTTTTGTTTTCATTCTGATTAATCTAACAATTTTTACGTTTCAATTAAAAAAGGCAATTGTTAGAATAGTCCCTTTAATCAATTAATAGATGGTTTATAATAATCTAATAAATCAGAATAGCCTAGATATAATTGTTCTCCCTTGACTTAAATTCCTTCAACAATTGTGTATTTATGCACCTTCCTTTTTTGGTGTAGTGTGTTTCAAATGTTTAAGCCATGCATGTTAGGTGTTACCAATTCTTTGTATCTTCTCAATGCTGTTTTATAAACCTTGTGCTATGTGCGCATTTGCCTCAAGCTTGCATGTATCATGGGCTATGTGTGTTTAGAACCTAAACATGAATTTGCTATATTTATGTTTCATATATAAATTACTTGCCAATATGAAATACTAAAATAAATTAAGGACTGAATGCATATACATAATATTTCTGTTATATGAATTTAAGGCGCCATAACTTAATAAGTAAGCCACCTACCAAAACTGATAACAACAAGAACGAAATAATTATAATAAAGCAATTTGGTTGTGAATGCAGTTAGACTTTAAAACAATTTTAATAGAAGCAATCAAAATATTTTAAAAACCATTTAACTTAACTCAAATTATGTATAGTATACCATATATTAGATTTTTTATCCACACTATGGTAGCAGCAGCTAAAGGATCATAAAATCTGACTCCTCATTCTAGACCTTTCTCTCCATTTTCACTTTTATCCTCCTCATCTGAAAATGTAATTATCAAAATATGTTTTGTATTTACCATGAAGACCATGGCTTCAATGTTTAATTGAAATTATAATTTGCATTTGTTCTGAATTCTCTTGGGTAAAAGTCTTGGAATCCTGTCTCACAAAAGCATTGCGCAATTTTCAGTAAAAATAATAGCGCTAATAGGGGTATTTCATCTATAAGAACACATTATTACCACCAGAGATATGAACTTAATTGAAAATCCCTTTCTAAAAGGTGCAACCGTATGGTCGGGGTAATTAACACTCTGTTACAGTTTACTTTTTTAAATACTTCTAATTTCTGCATATGGTATGACCGTTCATTAAAAAGACGCTATCATGTAGGTAATTTTATTATTATATTATAATAAAAAGATAAGCTAAATCAACATAAAAAGTTTAACATAGTTAATTTTACTTAATTGTCAAATTTATAGTAAACACATTTTATACCAGCAGATTTTTTTTATTGCACTTTTTATTTGGCAAAGTATTGCAATTTTTTAAAGAGAAAATGAAAAAAAAATCATATTTTTTTGTTGAATTACACTCTTATCAGCGTTTACAATTAACACAATCTGTGATATCAATATATCATTGCACTTTCAAAACAAGTAGTTATTTGTTGATTGACACAGTTGTCTGTTCATCAATACAAATGATGGTTGAAACGAAAAGTCAAATGGTAAATTTATGCAAGAAAAAAAGACAAATAAGAAGACTTCTGGTAGAAGGGAGAGTACTTTCTTACATTGATGTCAATGACACGACAGCCTCATCAGACTGATTTCGTAGAGGGAATCCCTTTAAAGTCCCCCTTTACACAAAGAATCTTTCTAACATGAATTCCAGGCAGGTTCAGGGAGGAATTTGCTTGTGTGTGTTCAGAGATGATGACTGCAAAAAAGCTGTGTTACAAATATCACAATTATACGTTTTTTTTCTCATCACTCATCGTCTATATATATAAATTACTTGCCAAACTGAAATACAAAAAATAAATTAAGGACTGAATGCATATACATAATATTTATGTTATATGAATTTAAGGCGCCATAACTAAATAAGTAACCAATAACAATAAGAACAAAATAATAATAATAAAGCAATTTGATTGTAAATGCAGAAAGACTTTAAAACAATTTTAAATAGCTACAATCAACTAAGGATATGTAATTACCAATTCTAAATAAAACAATATACCATTAATATAGAATGAAATAGAATTAACAGCCCAGTAAAAATTTAAATTTTTCTCATTTTTTCATGTTTGAATGCCGTCTTTTCTGCTGTTTAAATTTGAAAGGCAGAACAAGTAGAGCCATTGCAAGAGTATACCATTTTTTGTCATGGTCTACGGTGATGGATATACAAGTAATTGTCTGAATGGGTCCTACTAGAGAATGTAAGACATTAACACAAATGGGTTTTTTTCTCACCATATATGGTCGTCACAGTTTCTTATATAAATTACTTGTCAGTGGGTTTTTTTCTCACCGTATATGTCCTCATGAAATTTTCAAATTGTGTTAGATGATCCCGTCTGTTGTTTTGAAGAAATGTCAATCCAGAAAACAGATGTTTTGAGACGCTTATAAATAATGGAGTCATACATTTTTCATTGAAACACCTTCTTTCTGGATACACGCATACATTTAGTTCCTTTAAATACACTTTTCTAAAATGTCACCCGTTCAAAACAGTAATTAAATCTTTGACAATTGTTTTAATTGGTATAGATACTGAATTTGTTATTGGTAAATTAAAACCATACTAAATATTACATTTATGTACCTTCACAGTACTCCATCTGTAATTACCTATATTTTGGCATTGGACAATTAGGTAAAGTTTTTCTCTGACTGTTAACAACATCTTTTTAAACTTATGTCATCTAAGTGTTTCCTTCTAAAAATGGTAGTCTTTAAGTGACTTTGTCTGTATTATTCATACCTCCATTTTAGACAATCCAATATATGAAACTATAGACAAAGATCATCATATTAAATAACAGCAATAGAGTATTCACGCTCGTTGTTGTTATTTCTTGAATTGCACTGCATGACGATCGTCTTGATACCCTGGTTAAATGATGCTTTTGATAATGAATTGCTGTTTCAAGTGTGATATAATATGTTCAGTAGCGTAGTTTTGCACCGTTATGTTCTCATTCATTCCTCAACCAAGTCTATTGTAGTCACATACCCTGACTACTAAACTTTTTTTAAGCCAGCATATTTCCACTGGTGGTGAAATAATTAATATTCCCAAATTATAATTAAAACAACTAATGTATTAAAACTAGCTATTATGTGCTTCTTGAATAGATTGTCAAAGTCTCTTTGTCTTAAGGATGTAATTTGAAGTGAAACTAAAAAAAAAACTAGATTTTGAAATTGATGCATAAAGCTAGAAAATTTTGGGTTAAGAAAAAGCTTAAAATGTTGATGGTTGGGGAGCTCCTTTTCCAGATATTTATTTTTTTTAAATTAGCGGGAAAAGGTTCACTCAATCAGACCATAAATTTTGCATTGATAGTATTTTGGTCTTAAATCGAAAGAAAAGAAATCTTTCAGTCTGCCTTGTATTTTGGTAAATGACCCTTTATCAGATATTGCAGTCATATATGGGTGTTATGGAGCAGAATGTTTTACCCTGTATTGTAGGGGAAAAAACAAGGAATTTGAACATAGATTGATTCTGACACTATGTCTATAGGTCACAGTATCATTATTGTTAGAGGATAAATCATCTGACTGTGATAGATTGTCTCTGACATCATGTCTATAGGTGACAGTATCACAGCAATAGAGTATTCACTCTCATTGGTGTTATTTCTTGAATTGCACTGCATTACAATCGTCTTAATACCCTGTATAAATGATGCTTTTAATAATGAATCAGTAGTGTAGTTTTGCACTGTTATGTTCTCATTCATTCCTCAACCAAGTCTATTGTAGTCACATACCATTGATTTTTTATAAATTAGAAACAGGTAATTTCTTGTTATGTATACATGTATTTTTTAATTTTTTTTATCATCAATGAAACTGTTGGAATGTAAAATATATTTCTGTTTGATTTTGGTTTGATAATCTCAAGATGATCTAAGCTTTTTTTCCTACAATGTAGAAAGTAGAATATTGTTTAAAAATAGCTCTTGTCAGAAAATAACCATTCGCCAATTGTCCTTTAGGAAGATATATAAGCATATATGTTCTTTTAGCAATATAAATGATCTGTTTTTTAACAATTGAGCTTTTTTTATGGTCTACTTGGAATTTTAACTTTCATTGCTTCTCTCCCTTTTAATAAAAGGTATATTAAGTCCACCTACTGTTGCTCTCTTTCAAGCTTTTGTTGTTTGATAGGTTAATTGACTAATTGTTTTGCTTATCCAATCATACATCAAGTACAGTATGAAATTGTGTACAGTTTTTTGCAGCAATTCATATTTCTTTCTGTTTTATTTCTCATTTTTCTGGTTCAGGACTTATGCCAAACACTGCTGGTTTCTGTCACTTTGGTGTATGATAGAGAAATGCTTGTCTTTAAGTGACTTTGTCTGTATTATTCATACTTTTATTTTAGACAATCCCATATGTGAAACTATAGACAAAGATCATCATATTAAATAACAGCAAATGAGTATTCTCTTGTATTGGTGTTATTTCTTGCGTTGCACTGCATTACGATGATCTTAATACCCTGATTAAATGATGCTTTTAATAATGAATTGCTGTTTCTAAGAGATATAAAATGTTATAGTGTAGTTTTGCACCTTATGTTCTCATTCATTCTTCAACCAAGACTATTGTAGTCACATGCCCCAACAAATAAACTAATTAAACTTAATTCAAACCATTGAATTTTTGCAGAACTTAATTTTGACAGACTGTGTACATCTGTAAATACTTATGTTTTGGCAATGGACAAGGTCAAGTTTTTATCTGACTGTTTACAACATCTTTTTAAACTTGTGTTATCTAAGTGCTTCCTTCTAAAAATGCTGGTCTTTAAGTGACTTTGTCTGTATTATTCATACTTTTATTTTAGACAATCCCATATATGAAACTATAGACAAAGATCATCATATAAAATAACAGCAATACAGTATTCTCTTGTATTGGTGTTATTTCTTGCATTGCACTGTGTTACGATGATCTTGATACCCAGGTTAAATGATGCTTTAAATAATGAATTGCAGTTTCAAGTGAGATATAATATGTTAGTGTAGTTTTGCACCTTATGTTCTCATTCATTCTTCAACCAAGTCTATTGTTGTCACATGCTGCCAACAAATGAACTAATTAAACTTTATTTAAACCATTAGATTTTTGCAAAACTTTATTTAAACATCTACGCCAAATGTCTAAATATTTGTCTTTGACTAAAAGTTGATTTTTTTTTTGGTGCAGACTGAAATATCCTATTTACTTGAAATAGTACTTTGATTATGTCTTTGAAAAACAAAGATAGATATTTGGTGTTATTAGTAACTACAAAAAAAATAATTAATGATTGTTGTACTGCTCCTCAGTGCATCTTAAATGACTTTTAAAGCTGTTGCTGTTATTGTTTATAGATATCATCAGTATTAATGAATATAAGGTTCACTCAATCCAAAACTCTTTATGCAACGTATTGTTTTATAATTTGAGGAAGATTTTTTGTATCCACATGTGTTTGAATAACACTTTGTTGGCAGCAGCTAAAGGAACATTTTTTTGCTCTTCTGCTTCACCTATTTTCCTAAGTAAAAGTCATGGAATCCTGTCTCCCAGAAACATTTAAAGGGATACCACTCTATAATTCTACACATTATCAACATAAATTACTGACAACATACTTCATATACATTTGTATTGCTTGTACATCCTGGGTTACATGGAATGCAATAAAAAGAAGTAATAAAGCAATCATAATATTTCTAAAACCATTTAACTTCAACTTTTGTAAAGTATACTATATATTAGATTTTTTTTATCAACATGTGTTTGAATATTAACACTTTGTTGGCAGCAGCTAAAGGAACATTTTTTTTTTCTCTTCTGCTTCACCTGTTCTGAATTTTTCTAGGTAAAAGTCATGGAATCCTTTCTCCCATGAATAGTCATCTGCCAGCTGCAATCTCTCATTAGGCCAATGTTATCATCATGGTTTGTCGTCAGTACCATTTGCAAGTACAACAGTTATAGTTGGCTGTAACCTATGCCACCTCCCAACCATCTGTTGTCATGGTGTGTAAGCTATCTTACCAGCCAATTAAACTTGATTTGGCCAGTATGCATCTTGCAAGTAGGTGTTTCATCCCCTATTCTACAACTTTCAAGAAATGTGAGCATCACTTCAGGTTTTTTTTTAGCTTTTCTGGCTATAAATGTTATCATTGTGTTTTCCTGTTAGTTCTTTTATAAATACAAGCATGTCTTACTATTAGGAGATCTAGGCTAAATTAGGCATTTCTGGTAATATGTAAGCACCACATCAGCACCATTTGAAAGTTTATAGTCTTTCAGCATGTTCAGATGTTTCCTACCATTTTCCTTCCAATTCATATTATCTCATCTTGTAATGTTTTGTTTTCGTTTACCCAATCTAAAAATTCAGGTGGATAAATTAAAAATTATGTTTTGTTTTCATTCTGATTAATCTAACAATTTTTAAGTTTCAATTAAAAAGGCAATTGTTAGAATAGTCCCTTTAATCAATTAATAGATGGTTTATAATAATCTAATAAATCAGAATAGCCTAGATATAATTTTTCTTCCTTGACTTAAATTCCTTCAACAATTGTGTATTTATGCACCTTCCTATTTTGGTGTAGTGTGTTTCAAATGTTTAAGCCATGTTAGGTGTTACCAATTCTTTGTATCTTCTCAATGCTGTTTTATAAACCTTGTGCTATGTGCACGTTTGCCTCAAGCTTGCATGTATCATGGGCTATGTGTGTTTAGAACCTAAACATGAATTTGCTATATTTATGTTTCATATATAAATTACTTGCCAAAATGAAATACTAAAATAAATTAAGGACTGAATGCATATATGCATAGTCATAATATTTATGTTATATGAATTTAAGGCGCCATAACTAAATAAGTAAGCCACCTACCAAAACCAATAACAACAAGAACAAAATAATTATAATAAAGCAATTTGATTGTAAATGCAGTTAGACTTTAAAACAATTTTAACTGACTACATTCAACTAAGGATATGTAATTACCAATTCTAAATAAAACAATATTGATTAATAGTTCATTAGTATTTTTAATTTCTTCTCCTTGTTTCACATTTGATTGCTTAATTTCTTCCACCATAGTTGTTGCTTATATTGCGTATGTTTTTATCATAATTGTTGACTAAAAATGCCCTCTGTGGGACCTTGAACTTAAATTATATCCCAATGTATAAGAAATTTACCTATGATAATTTTCTATACAATAGATTTTGTTGTCTACATCAATTGTAAACAACACTCCATCAAGCAGCTTTTTTCCCATTTAAGAGGTGAACTGACCACCATCAGAATGAAATAAAAAAAAAGTAATAGAAGCAATCAAAATATTTTAAAAACCATTTAACTTTACTCAAATTATGTATACATGGTATAGTATACCATATATTAGATTTTTTATCCACACTATGGTAGCAGCAGCTAAAGGATCATAAAATCTGACTCCTCATTCTAGACCTTTCTCTCCATTTTCACTTTTATCCTCCTCATCTGAAAATGTAATTATCAAAATATGTTTTGTCATTTACCATGAAGACCATGGCTTCAATGTTTAATTGAAATTATAATTTGCATTTGTTCTGAAGTCTCTTGGGTAAAAGTCTTGGAATCCTGTCTCACAAAAGCATTGTGCAATATTCAGTAAAAATAATAGCGCTAATAGGGGTATTTCATCTATAAGAACACATTATTACCACCAGAGATGTGAACTTAATTGAAAATCCTTTTCTAAAAGGTGCAACCGTATGGTCGGGGTAATTAACACTCTGTTACAGTTTACATTTTTAAATACTTCTAAACTCTGCATATGGTATGACCGTTCATTAAAAAGACGCTATCATGTAGGTAATTTTATTATTATATTATAATAAAAAGATAAGCTAAATAAAAATAAGAAGTTTCCCATAGTTAATTTTACTTAATTGTCAAATTTATAGTAAACACATTTTATACCAGCAGATTTTTTAATTGCACTTTTTATTTGGCAAAGTATTGCAATTTTTTTGTTGAATTACACTCTTATCATCGTTTACAATTAACACAATCTGTGATATCAATATATCATTGCACTTTGAAAACAAGTAGTCATTTGTTGATTGACACAGTTGTTTGTTCATCAATACAAATGATGGTTGAAACGAAAAGTCAAATAGTAAATTTATGCAAGAAAAAAGATAAATAAGAAGACTTCTGGTAGAAGGGAGAGTACTTTCTTACATTGATGTCAATGACATGACAGCCTCATCAGACTGATTTCGTAGAGGGAATCCCTTTAAAGTCCCCCTTTACACAAAGAATCTTTCTAACATGAATTTCGGGCAGTTTCAGGGAGGAATTTGCTTGTGTGTGTTCAGAGATGATGTCTGCAAAAAAGCTGTGTTACAAATATCACAATTATACGTTTTTTTCTCATCACTCATCGTCTATATATAAATTACTTGCCAAAATGAAATACAAAAAATAAATTAAGGACTGAATGCATATACATAATATTTATGTTATATGAATTTAAGGCGCCATAACTAAATAAGTAAGCCACCTACCAAAACCAATAACAACAAGAACAAAATAATTATAATAAAGCAATTTGATTGTAAATGCAGAAAGACTTTAAAACAATTTTAAATGGCTACAATCAACTAAGGATATGTAATTACCAATTCTAAATAAAACAATATACCATTAATATAGAATGAAATAGAATTAACAGCCCAGTAAAAATTTAAATTCTTCTCATTTTTTCATGTTTGAATGCCCTCTTTTCTGCTGTCTAAATTTGAAAGGCAGAACAAGTAGAGCCATTGCAAGAGTGTACCATTTTTTGTCATGGTCTACGGTGATGGATATACAAGTAATTGTCTGAATGGGTCCTACTAGAGAATGTCAGTTAGACATTAACACAAATGTTTTTTTTTTCTCACCATATATGGTTGTCACAGTTTCTTATATCAATTACTTGCCAGTGGGTTTTTTTCTCACAATATATGTCCTCATGAAATTTTCAAATTGTGTTAGATGATCCCGTCTGTTGTTTTGAAGAAATGTCAATCCAGAAAACAGATGTTTTAATACGCTTTTAAATAATGGAGTCGTAGATCTTTCATTAAAACACCTTCTTTCTAGATACACGCATACATTTTGTTCCTTTAAATACAATTTTCTAAAATGTCACTCTTTCAACACAGTAATTAAATCTTTGACAATTTTTTTAATTGGTATAGATACTGAATTTGTTATTGGTAAATTAAAACCATACTAAATATTACATTTATGTACCTTCACAGTACTCCATCTGTAAATACCTATATTTTGGCATTGGACAATTAGGTAAAGTTTTTCTCTGACTGTTAACAACATCTTTTTAAACTTATGTCATCTAAGTGTTTCCTTTTAAAAATGGTAGTCTTTAAGTGACTTTGTCTGTATTATTCATACCTCCATTTTAGACAATCCAATATATGAAACTATAGACAAAGATCATCATATTAAATATCAGCAATAGAGTATTCACGCTCATTGTTGTTATTTCTTGAATTGCACTGCATGACGATCGTCTTGATACCCTGGTTAAATGATGCTTTTGATAATAAATTGCTGTTTCAAGTGTGATATAATATGTTCAGTAGTGTAGTTTTGTACCGTTATGTTCTCATTCATTCCTCAACCAAGTCTATTGTAGTCACATACCCTGACTACTAAACTTTTTTTAAGCCAGTATATTTCCACTGGTGGTGAAATAATTAGCTATTATTTGCTTCTTGAATAGATTGTCAAAGTCTCTTTGTCTTAAGGATGTATTGAAGTGAAACTAAAAAAAAAACCTAGATTTTGAAATTGATGCATAAAGCTAAAAATTTTGGGTTAAGAAAAAGCTTAAAATGTTGATGGTTGGGGAGCTCCTTTTCCAGATATTTAATTTTTAAAAAATTAGAGGGAAAAGGTTCACTCGATCAGACCATTAATTTTGCATTGGTAGTATTTTGGTCTTAAATCGAAAGAAAAGAAATCTAGTCTGCCTTGAATTTTGGTAAATGACCCTTTATCAGATATTGCAGTCATATTTGGGTGTTATGGAGCAGAATATTTTACCCTGTATTGTAGGGGAAAAAACAAGGAATTTGAACATCAGAATCAATTTCCAAAACCTTATCTAAGCACATCCTTAATTGTTTTGTTAGCTCATTGAGCCTAATCAGATAGACTTTTTTCTACATATGTCATACATCAGTTAATCAATTACCTTTCAAACACTTTAAGTGACTTTGTCTGAATTATTCATACCCCATTTTTAGACAATCCCAATTATGAAACTATAGACAAAGATCATCATATTAAATAACAGCAATAGAGTATTCACTCTCATTGGTGTTATTTCTTGAATTGCACTGCATTACAATCGTCTTAATACCCTGTATAAATGATGCTTTTAATAATGAATCAGTAGTGTAGTTTTGCACTGTTATGTTCTCATTCATTCCTCAACCAAGTCTATTGTAGTCACATACCATTGATTTTTTTATAAATTAGAAACAGGTAATTTCTTGTTATGTATATACATGTATTTTTTATTTTTTTTTTATCATCAATGAAACTGTTGGAATGTAAAATATATTTCTGTTTGATTTTGGTTTGATAATCTCAAGATGATCTAAGCTTTTTTTCCTACAATGTAGAAAGTAGAATATTGTTTAAAAATAGCTCTTGTCAGAACATAACCATTGGCAAATTGTCCTTTAGGAAGA
>NW_027268435.1:0-31912 GCF_963676685.1 Mytilus edulis | reverse complement strand
CCTGGGAAAACCAGATACCTGTCAGCTATGATATCATATATTATATATGAGTTCTAAAAGTTCAGCGCAAGTGCCAAAATTAATTGGGTTTTTTTATTCAAGAAAACCTAGAGATATTGAAAATTATTGCAATTTATACTAATAAATGTTTTAAACTGTGCATGAAAGCTAATGCCTATAAATAAAGTACAGATATGTTGTTATTTAACCTGGGATAGAACATTCTGTTTAAAATGTTAATTTTAGATCGGAAAACAGAAAGATAATATTCTTATCAAAAGAATTTAATATATGAAATATGTAATATGCACATTGATCTAAACAGGCGAACCAGTCTAGTATGGGGTTAGTAAGTTTCATATGGGGTTCATGACGCGTTAATGGCGACGTCATCTATTAATGTTGTTGTGTTTCATTGTTTATTTTTCAACAAAACGCCGCAGAAAAAAGTCCAGCGTCCGATAAATTCGTTATACGGTTAACTACTGACCCCCTACGGATCCATAGAGGGTGAATAAAATTCACAGGGGACCTCATAGCAGGGGACTCGGCCTCTGGCCTCACCCCCTATGGATTTTACTAACCCTCTATGGATCCGTATGGGGTCAGTAGCGAACCATATAACTTCAGGCGCGGATCCAGAGGGGGGGGGGGTTCCGGGGGTTGGAACCCCCCCTTTTTTTTTACGATCAATGTATTTGAATGGGAACATGTGACTGGAACCCCTCCCCCCCTTTCCCTGGGTTAGGACCCCCCCCCCCTTTTAAAATGGCTGGATCCGTCCCTGAACTTATAGTAAAGGAAACATAAAAATTAAATCCAAATAAATTCTTGCATCCTACAAAAAATGTTTATAAACAATAATCATTATATTTCTACGTTAATTATTTCATACCATTTTAGTATTTAGCCGGGTTTTATGAGTAATTATTATTTATTTTTTTGTATTATAATATTTATATCCATAAAACGGAAAGTAAAATAAATTTATTAAATATTTAAATTTTAAACGGTCGTGAACAAAAATACTTGTGTGTTTTCAATTCATAAAGCATGATTTTAAATCCTTGCAGCTCACAACAACCGCAAAAATAATTTACAATAATCACAATAAAATTTAATTACAACCATAATGTTGATTATTTTATACTGTTTTAGTATGGATTTAGAAGTCTTTGCTTATATTTTGTATAGTAATATATTCACATAGTGGAATGTTAGATTTTAAAAGTAGATTCATTCGATAAATAAAATGTCCATCCGTAAATACTTGACGTTCGTGTTTATTGATATTATATATATTCAAAAGAATTTGAAAAAAAAATTACTGACCGGAACGTTAGTTTATTATAAAATTTTAATTCAATTTTTGTTTGTTTGTTTTAATAGTTTAACCTTATAGCATCTACATATTTGTACTATGGTACGGTTTTGAAAATTGTATTCATTGTGTTGACCAACTATCCTACACGTCTTGATTCATTCACATTATAGATCACATTTCAAAAGCACACTATCGGTTTGCGTTCTCACAAATTCCGGATAAAATGTCAATGAATCCTGAGTCGAAACATTTAGTGTAGGCCGTTTGACATTCGAATTCAACTATTAGATTAAGATATGTGATGACGCAAATGTGCAGGCGCGGATCCAGAGGGGGGTTCCGGGGGTTGGAACCCCCCTTTTTTTGGACGATCAATGCATTTGAATGGGGACATGTAATTGGAACCCCCCCTTTTGTCCTGGGTTAGGAACCCCCCCTTTTTTTTTAATGGCTGGATCCGCCCCTGATGTGTATTCTTTTCCTGAGCTTTCTATTTACTATTTCGTGCGCTAAAATACTACTTGCATGCAATACTATTAAATTCACTCGTGAAAGCTTATTTTCGTTTTTGTTATCTAAATTCAGGACACGGCAGAAAGAGCTTTACATATGACTTTCAAGCACGATCATTACTAACGGTATTCTAACCTCGAGTTGTTTCTCTTTTGTTTCTTTTTTGAGTCACTGTCCTATTATAAACTTTGACCTTTTCGAAAAGCTAAGGATGGTCTACCCAAGGAATAGATTCCTCAACTTTGTAATGTATTTAGCCTTTTAACTTTTTTCATTCGAGCGTCACTGATGCTTTTTTTGTAGACTTAACTCGTGTCTGCGTACATCATTTTAATTCTGGTATCTTTTTATATCTACATACCTTTTTATATACTTTTGCACAGGTTTATAAACTTCTGAATTAAGAAATTCTTCGGCAAAACTAAGTTTCCCTGTAGAATGTTTGAATTGATTTAAGTAAAATCAGGAAATCCTTAAAGTTTGAGATGTTTTATGAGACCAAAATAAGTCTCTTCATAAGAGGTCCCAATCAATTGCATGCCACAGGTTTCATCGCATACAACGTCTAACATGAGTAAAGACAGCCTCAAATACGAGTCGGATATGATAGATAAAATAAATGCATCCTGAATTCCAGATTATAAAGCAAACTGAGTGCATAAAATATTGCGATAGGTTTGTGCAATTTGCATAAGTCATCTGGTTAGTAGGATTGCCAAAGGGTTATAATCGAGAGAAAAAATATGTGCATATATAATAGTCGAGCTTTAAAATAGCTATTCAAATAGAAGCTGTAAATATATACTTTCAACTGGCTTCTTCTTTTCACAGTCAATTATTTCAATTCAAAAGCAAACACAAATTCAGCAACAATCTTTTGGTGACCCGGCAGTCAGCGGTCTTAGGTTCATGTATTGCTTTTCTTTTTTTCAATTATCAAAATCAACGAATAATTACTTAAATTTACTCTTCATGTGCCCTTTAATTCAATATAAAAAAGAATTCTTCCGGTGTTTGCACGAAGAATAAGATATACCTTTTTAATTTAATTTTAGTATTAAAACGACTTTGTTCTAGTTAGTCATGTTGTATAAAGTCGTGGACTCCGAGCAACCATTTAACTTCAAAACCAGCTTGCCCAAAACATTTTTTGTTATCTAATTAGGAAAATTAAATGGTCGTTCCCTTTATGAAGTTTTGTCACAATTTGTTTGATGAATTTAACGTATTATTTAAGTTCAGTCACTCTCCGGCTTCGGATGGTCTTATGACACGTCTTAGCCCCCCCCGTCTTAGTGCTGAGTTAACGGAAGTTTTATAAGTTACAATTATGTCCTAAAGTTAAGATATATAATTGTGTCTAAGGATATTCCTATATATATCTTTATTCTGTCAAACCTTTGCAATTACAATGGTATACAGACACTACATGACATCAATAATACAGACATAAATACATGAATACATAGAGCAAAATATGTACACTATTTACAATTATACTGATAGTATTTAGCCAGGAGGGCACACATGGGAATTTATAAATCTAATGAAAGTACACAGCTTTCTCAATTTAGATTTTATATTTAAATTCATAATTTTCTTAAACATAATTATATTTGGACGATTTACATATTTTTTATCAATACATTCGTTTCTTTTTTCTGACATCTCTGTGCACATCATAATATAATGATACTCATCTCCAAGATCTTTAGAGTTACATAATTTACAATTTCGTCTATCTCTCTGAATATTTGTCCATCTCCCTATCTCGATGGGTAATTTATGGTTTTTGAAATTAAGTCAACAAAAATATGGCCTTCAGTCAGTATTTGTGTATATTTTATCCACCCTTTAAGTATTTATCAAACTACATTAAACACATTTAATTTCATCTCTACATATTTTACGAATCTTATAAATGTGTTATGACGGTCCTAGCACCATCGTATATATGTTTGTCCTAAGATAGTTTTGACAGTTTAGAGATGTCTCAGATACACCTTAAGACCATCCTAAATAGTGTCCTAAGACATATCTTATGATATATCTGTTGGGTCCGTGTCAACGAAGCTATCCTAGAACTATAGAACATGTCTTAGGATGGTCTTAGGACACATCTTATTTCTAAGTCAGGTAAACGAAAGTTCTATTATATAAGACCACCCTAAATAAGGTCCTAATTAAGACATAGATGAATGACTGATTTTTGACTTAAACTGACTTTATTATTAAAATTAAACAAAAGAAGATAGGGTATGATTGCCAATAAGACAACACTCCACAAGGGACCAAATGACACAGACATAAATAACTATAGGTCATCCTAGACCCCCCCCCCCCCCCCACACCATATCCTACGGCCTTTCAACAACGAGTCAAGCCCATACCGCATATTTATATATATATATATATGGTCAGCTATAAAAGGCCCCGAAATGACAAATGTAATACATTTCAAACGAGAAAACTAATGGGCCTTTTTATGTACAAAAATTAACGAAAAACAAATATATGACACATCAACAAACGACATGCAACCACTGAATTACATGCTACTTACTTGGGATAGGCACACACATACAGAATGTGGCAGGGTTAAACATGATTCCTACCCTCCCCATTTGAAATTCCATCTTTTATATCATTTATCTGTGTTGCTTTCAATAGTATAGCAGCTAATGCAATTAGGGCTACATATATAGATGTTTGATTACTGAACTTTCAGATAGCCTAGATGCTAAAAAAAATAGATAGTATAGCAGCTGGGCTACCAACACATTCAGGAATTAAAAATCTATATATATGTATAGCTGCTACGACAATGGACGCAACCCCAATGTTTAACGAAGTACGTCCATTATCAGGGGCGAACCAGACATTTTAAAGGGGGGGGGGGGGGGTCCCAACCCAGGACAAAAGGGGGGTTTCCAACTATATGTCCCCATTCAAATGCATTGATCGGCCAAAAAAAGGGGAGGGGTTCCAACCCCCGGAACCCCCCCCCCCCCTTTTGGATCTAACGAATATTCAAATTATCATAAGAACAAAAAATAAAAACACTCTTTAAATCTTTAATTTAAATTATTTCGGAGTTTCGGAGGATAAACTAGTGGGTTTTCCGAACTATTTTTAACAGAAATTCCTTGCTTAAATGTATACCAAAACATATAATGTATATAAAAATTAAAATACTCTACGTTGTCTTTTTTATTTTCACTGGACCTTTGCTATTCTTCACCCTCGATTATAGATATAACAAGTTGATTGTGCAGCAATGACCATTGGAGGATTTCGAATTACCTTAATGCCAAAATACGCGTGAAAATATAAGAAACAGCCAATTATGAAAATGAAATGGATATTTTGAATAATGGAATGGACTGGTGTGACCCTTCAGCCCCTAATTACAGATATACCTTATACCTCATTTGAAAGCTTATTAAGAGAGAAACAAAAGGTATATATATATAGTCAATATGTTCCGCAACGCATATTAGAGGAGTACTGTACCGACGAACTTAAATGTCGAAATACGCGTGAACATTTAGAAATAGCTTATTTTGAATAATGGAATGAACTGCTGCTACCGTCAGCCCCTAATCAAGACAATGTGTATTTTCCATTCCAACCACACATTCGATATACCTTGGCATATACCAATGTCAAAGTTTCGAAACCGGACCTAGTTCATTTTAAAGGTATCAAATTAACCCAGGCTATTTACACTTAAATATTTTCCTGGGATCCAGTCAGGCCCGTCTGGCCACCACAGAGGTTCCAATATGCTCCTTAACGTAATTTTCCGTATTTACTTCACATTCGGTACTGCTCGGCATATCCCTACGGCAAAGTTCCGAACCGAACTAGCTCATTTCAAAAGTATTGACCCAGGCTATTTCCAACTTAAATATTTTTCTGGGATCCGGGCCCGTCTGGCCACCACAGAAGTTCAGAGTTGCCCATTTACGTATTCTTCATCCAACCACGTTCATACATTCGATACCCTTCGGCATATCCCTACGGCAAAGTTCCGAACCGGACCTAGCTTATTTCAAAGGTGTTTACCAGGCTATTCGCCCCTAAAACAATTCTGGGATCTGGGCCCGTCTGGCCATCACAGAGGTTCAAAGTTGCCCCTTAGCGTAGTTTTCAATTCCTACCACACATTCGGAACTCTTCGTCACATCCCTACGGAAAAGTTCCGAATTGGAACTAGCTCATTTCAAAGACAACACTCCACAAGGGACCAAATGACACAGACATAAATAACTATAGGTCATCCTAGACCCCCCCCCCCCCACCATTTCTTACGGCCTTTCAACAACGAGTCAAGCCCATACCGCATATATATATATATATATATATATGGTCAGCTATAAAAGGCCCCGAAATGACAAATGTAAAACATTTCAAACGAGAAAACTAATGGGCCTTTTTATGTACAAAAATTAACGAAAAACAAATATATGACACATCAACAAACGACATGCAACCACTGAATTACATGCTACTTACTTGGGATAGGCACACACATACAGAATGTGGCAGGGTTAAACATGATTCCTACCCTCCCCATAACCTAGGACAGTTTCTTTTATTGAAATTCCATCTTTTATATCATTTATCTGTGTTGCTTTCAATATTATAGCAGCTAATGTAATTAGGGCTACATATATAGATGTTTGATTACTGAACTTTCAGATAGCCTAGATGCTAAAAAAATAGTATAGCAGCTGTGCTACTAAAACATTCAGGAATTAAAAATCTATATATATGTATAGCTGCTACGACAATGGACGCAACCCAATGTTTAACTGAAGTACGTCCATTATCAGGGGAGGATCCAGACATTTTAAAAGGGGGGGGTCCCAACCCAGGACAAAAGGGGGGGTTCCAACTATATGTCCCCATTCAAATGCATTGATCGGCCAAAAAAAGGGGGGTTCCAACCCCCGGACCCCCCCCCCCCCCTTTTTGGATCTAACGAATATTCAAATTATCATAAGAACAAAAAATAAAAACACTCTTTAAATCTTTAATTTAAATTATTTCGGAGTTTCGGAGGATAAACTAGTGGGTTTTCCGAACTATTTTTAACAGAAATTCCTTGCTTAAATGTATACCAAAACATATAATGTATATAAAAATTAAAATACTCTATGTTGTCTTTTTATTTTCACTGGACCTTTGCTATTCTTCACCCTCGGATTATAGATATAACAAGTTGATTGTGCAGCAATGACCATTGGAGGATTTCGAATGACCTTAATGCCAAAATACGCGTGAAAATATAAGAAACAGCCAATTTTGAAAAAATGAAATGGATATTTTGAATAATGGAATGGACTGGTGTGACCCTTCAGCCCCTAATTACAGATATACATTATACCTCATTTGAAAGCTTATTAAGAGAGGAACAAAAGGTATATATATAGTCAATATGTTCCGCAACGCATATTAGAGGAGTACTGTACCGACGTACTTAAATGTCGAAATACGCGTGAACATTTAGAAATTACATTATTTTGAATAATGGAATGAACTGCTGCTACCGTCAGCCCCTAATCAAGACAATGTGTATTTTCCATTCCAACCACACATTCGATATACCTTGGCATATACCAATGTCAAAGTTTCGAAACCGGACCTAGTTCATTTTAAAGGTATCAAATTAACCCAGGCTATTTACACTTAAATATTTTCCTGGGATCCAGTCAGGCCCGTCTGGCCACCACAGAGGTTCCAATATGCTCCTTAACGTAATTTTTCGTATTTACTTCACATTCGGTACTGCTCCGCATATCCCTACGGCAAAGTTCCGAACCGGAACTAGCTCATTTCAAAAGTATTGACCCAGGCTATTTCCAACTTAAATATTTTTCTGGGATCCGGGCCCGTCTGGCCACCACGGAAGTTCAGAGTTGCCCATTTACGTATTCTTCATCCAACACGTTCATACATTCGATACTCTTCGGCATATCCCTACGGAAAAGTTCCGAACCGGACCTAGCTTATTTCAAAGGTGTTTACCGAGGCTATTCGCCCCTAAAACAATTCTGGATCTGGGCCCGTCTGGCCATCACAGAGGTTCAAAGTTGCCCCTTAGCGTAGTTTTCAATTCCTACCACACATTCGGTACTCTTCGTCACATCCCTACGGAAAAGTTCCGAATTGGACCTAGCTCATTTCAAAGGTGTTTAGCGAGGCTATTCATCACTTAAATAATGAAACATAAACTATGTCATCATTCAATATTCATTCCTTAGCATTGAATAGTGAACCATTTCATTATTCATTATTGAAATTTGAATAATGAAAAATGAATAATGGACGTACTTCAGCGCGGTCAGTTTTTACTTGCAATATTGGCGCAAATGAAATATGGTTTGTGGTCACAGGGGTAGAATTTAGCTTTTTGTGTACTGGCCAGCCGGACCAGTGGACTGAAAATTTACTGGTCCGACTCCAAATTGTTGATCAAATGAAAGATTTCTTTGGCGCAAATGAAATGACGATTGACGCAAAATCAAGGCACTGGTAACGGCAAGTAGTGCTTTGTAAATTTATGTCGGTTTCTTTTCTTACCTATCAACATCGGACTTGGAATTTTTCTAAACTGATTGAACTGTGTGTATTGCTGTGTGTTTGTTTATTCTAACATTGGCTAGATTTTAGGGTTGAGACCTCACAAAACCTGTTTAAACCTCCGTACTTTTGCGCCTGTCCCAAGTCTCTGGTCTATGTTATTCTTATTTGTTTTATTTTAATTTTGATTTTATTTAAATGTTTCGGTAATGTATGACGTCAATACACGTAATTGACTGATTAGGGGCTTGCTAAGGCCCATCTTTGGGTGCGGGATTTTCTCGATGTGTTTGAAGAAACATTAGTAACCTTCGGCTGTTTTTCTGCTCTTTGGTCGTGTTGTTGTCTATTTGACAACTTCCTTGTTTGGATTCTCAATTGTTATGCCCCATTTATGGACGTTCGTTCGTCCGTTCGTTCGTTCGTTTCGTTTGTTCGTTCGTTCGTTTGTTCGTTCGTTCGTTCGTTCGTTCATCCATCCGCCCATCCGTCCGTTCGTCCGTCTGTCTCGTTTCGGGTTAATGTTTTTGGTCGAGATAGTTTTTGATGAAGTTGAAGTCCAATCAACTTGAAATATTTTTAACTTTTATGTCAAATTAGAGATTTTACCCCATTTTAACGGTTCACTGAACATAGAAAAGGATTGTGCTGATGTGACAACCGTGTGCTATGAACACATTATTGTCTACATAAATGTATATCTTTTAGTTGTACCTCGGAAATCCGAGGTGACTTCAAATCATGTGTGTTGTAGCATAGAACTAATAGTTCAAAATCTTTCATTTTAATGTCAAAAAATCACAGAACCAAAGTGCCCTGTTAGTAGCATCTTCTTGGGTATAGGTGAACTGCAAAAGATGTCTATCTGTAAACTGGAAGTTTTCCCCGAGAAGTTGAAGGGAAATGATTCATTTCATCGAAGCTTGAACATTTTTGCTGACATTTTGAAATGTTAGTTGTGAAATGTACACGGTGCATTCAATTTGGATTGACCTCATAGGTGATTCAAAACCATTAATCTTCCAAGAGGTTTACTAATGGAAAAATGCTATGAAAATCTTTTGCAAACATATCGGTATTTCATCACTATAAATTTTAAATACATCACGATAAGATGAGGTGTTTAAGTGCTTCCTGATTATTATAATTCACGTAGGCTTCAGGCTTCAAATGATATGCACAGATCATACTATAAAAAAAGAAGATATGCAAATGTATACCAGTTGATCGGTTCATTGTTCAGATATACTATTTACTCCTCAAAAAAGTGAATATTAAATCAAGTAGAAAAAAAAACCTGAACTGGAAATCATCTCACTTTTGTCAAGTCTTGGACTTTTATCGAAAAAGCGATACATAGCGATCCTACATTCCGTCGTTGGCATAGAGGCGTCCACAAATATTCACTCTGTGGTTAAATTTTTTAAAATTTAAATAACTTTATTAAGCTATCCTGTATTTCTATCAAACATGGACAGCAACTTGTTTATGATCATAAGATAGTAGCCAGAAATAAGTTTTGCTGATAAAAGTCCCGTTTATCCGTTTTAACTTATAAATATCTCTTCCTTTTCGTATATCATGGAGCATGATACAGTGACTTATTCCAGCGGTTCATCCCAACCACCCATTACATAAGTCTTTTTTGGTTTGATGATCTCCAAGGGTAACTATACGTATTTTAGTTTCCAAACTTTGGTCTCAAGTGTAAATCTGATGATATACATTTTGTTCCTCTATTAATAAGCTTTCGATTGAGGTACAATATATATCTATAGTTAGGGGCTGAAAGGTCCTGCCAGTCCATTCCATTATTCAAAATTTCCATTTCATTATTCAAAATTGGCTATTTCTAAATGTTCACGCGTACTTCGATATTTAAGTCCTTCGTTACTCCTCTAATATGCGTTGCAGAACATATTGACTATATGCATTTTGTTCCTCTATTAATAAGCTTTCGATCAAAGTATAATATATATCTGTAATTAGGGACTGAAGGGTCCTGCCAGTCCATTCCATTATTCAAAATGTTCATTTCATTATTCAAAATTGGATATTCCTCAATGTTCACGCGTATTTCGATATTAAAGTCCTTCGTTACTCCTCTAATATACGTTGCAGAACATATTGACTTGAAACATTTTGTTCCTCTATTAATAAGCTTTCGATCAAAGTATAATATATATCTATAATTAGGGTTTGAAGGGTCCTGCCCAGGGGCGGATTCAGGATTTTGGAAAGGGGGGGCGAAGATTTTTAATTTCGCCGAGCGGAGCGAGGCGAAAAATTTTTGGGACCTTTTTTCGGCTAAAAAACATAAAATAAGTGTAATATGCACAATTTAAACGGTTCTTGGCTTGGGACATGTATATTTTATAGCAGTTTTTATCAAAATGTTTGATTGATATGTTTCACCCAACATAACTGAGAGAACCGAAGTGAGGGGTTCCAAATCCCCCAAAGATTATGAAAGTGTCTGAAATGACAACGAATTTAGGATGATGGTCGACAAATGGAAACATAAAGGTCACACCCAGTAGGCAGGTTACAAAGAATTCAATATATATAAGTCCGGCGAAACAGACATTCAAGTCAGACACGCAAACCCCGGCCACAAAAAAACTACGCCCGTTTTTTTCATCATGTTCATTTCATGCTAAATAATTTTGTTGGGAATTTTCGTTTTTAATAGCAAAAAACTGGACTGTTTTCAATCCAGATACGATTCAGAATTTTTGTTTAAGGCAAGAATCAGAGTCAATTTTTCTCTCTCAAATATCTAAGACTGTCTCCTCAAATCGAATGGTTCGTACCTGAGACTTGAAATTTTTCTAGAGCTTATACTAAAATTGAAAATGGAAATGGGGAATGTGTCAAAGAGACAACAACCCGACCACAGAAAAACAACAGCAGAAGGTCACGAACAGGTGTTCAATGTAGCGAGAAATTTCCGCACCTGGAGGCGTCCTTCAGCTGGCCCCTTAACAAATATAGTACAGTGATAATGAACGCCATACTAATTTCCAAATTGTACACAAGAAACTAAAAATAAAATAATAACAAGACTAACAAAGGTCAGAGGCTCTTGACTTGGAACAAGCGCAAAAATGCGGCGGGTGACAGGGGTTCATTATTCAACTTTATTATTTATAAAATAAGCTGGTGCATTTGGGGCTAATAGATATAGGAAGATGTGGTGTGAGTGCCAATGAGACAACTCTCCATCCAAATAACAATTTAAAAATTAAACCATTATAGGTTAAAGTACGGCCTTCAACACGGAGCCTTGGCTCACACCGAACAACAAGCTATAAAGGGCCCCAAAATTACTAGTGTAAAACCATTCAAATGGGAAAACCAACGGTCTAATCTATATAAAACATGTTTTCGTAGGTAAATGATATTGTGGAACTTTCTTTTTTGAGAGTGCAATGGTCTATAGAGTATTTACTATCACTTTCTGTTTGGTGGAATAGTGAAATAGAAGTCAATACGTTCTTGCTCAATCCTGTGTTGCTTTGAAGGTTTCCTGATTGTCATGACATCCTCAGCCTAAGCAATGTTTATTATTTCAAAATGACCGTGTGCCGTTTTTTCAACGCACTGGTCAACTCCACCATAGCAAATCACATGACTTGACAATCAGTAAATACCACCGAAAAATATCTTAATAAGTAAAGAATTGTCGTATAAAAATTAAATACTCGGGAAATGGCAAAGTTCACGAAGTCTAGTCTGATAAATAATTTAACAAAAAAAAAAAAAAAAAAAAAAAAGTCCGAGCAAAGGGGGGGCGTACGCCCTCTACGCCCCCCCCCTGAATCCGCCACTGCTGCCAGTCCATTCCATTATTCAAAATTTCCATTTCATTATTCAAAATTGGTTGTTTCTCAATGTTGACGCGTATTTCGATATTTGAGTCCTGCGTTACTCTTCTAACATGTGTTGCGGAACATATTGACTATATACATTTTGTTCCTCTATTAATAAGCTTTCGATTGAGGTATAATATATATTTATAATTAAGGGTTTAATGGTCCTGCCAGTCCATTCCATTATTCAAAATTTTCATTTCATTATTCAAAATCGGTTGTTTCTCAATGTTGACGCGTATTTCGATATTTAAGTCCTTCGTTACTCCTCTAATAAATACTCCTTCTTTATAGTGATGTTAAGTCCTTCGTTTCACCTTTAATATGCGTTGCGGAACATATTGATTATATACATTTTGTTCCTCTATTAATAAGCTTTCGATTGAGGAATAATATATATCTTTAATTAGGGGCTGAAGGGTCCTGACAGTCCATTCCATTATTCAAAATTTCCATTTTATTAGTCAAAATTGGCTATTTCTCAATGTTCACGCGTATTTCGATATTAAAGTCCTTCGTTATTCCTCTAATATGCGTTGCAGAACATATTGACTTGATACATTTTGGTCCTCTATTAATAAGCTTTCAATCAAGGTATATAAATATCTGTAATTAGGGGCTGAAGGGCCCTGCCAGTCCATTCCATTATTGAAAATTTCCATTTCATTATTCGAAATTGGTTGTTTCTCAATGTTGACGCGTATTTCGATATTTCAGTCCTTCATTACTCCTCTAATATGCGTTGCAGAACATATTGACTATATGCATTTTGTTCCTCTATTAATAAGCTTTCGATTGAGGTATAATATATATTTATAATTAAGGGTTTAATGGTCCTGCCAGTCCATTCCATTATTCAAAATTTTCATTTCATTATTCAAAATCGGTTGTTTCTCAATGTTGACGCGTATTTCGATATTTAAGTCCTTCGTTACTCCTCTAATAAATACTCCTTCTTTATAGTGATGTTAAGTCCTTCGTTTCTCCTTTAATATGCGTTGCGGAACATATTGATTATATACATTTTGTTCCTCTATTAATAAGCTTTCGATTGAGGAATAATATATATCTTTAATTAGGGGCTGAAGGGTCCTGACAGTCCATTCCATTATTCAAAATTTCCATTTTATTAGTCAAAATTGGCTATTTCTCAATGTTCACGCGTATTTCGATATTAAAGTCCTTCGTTATTCCTCTAATATGCGTTGCAGAACATATTGACTTGATACATTTTGGTCCTCTATTAATAAGCTTTCAATCAAGGTATATAAATATCTGTAATTAGGGGCTGAAGGGCCCTGCCAGTCCATTCCATTATTGAAAATTTCCATTTCATTATTCGAAATTGGTTGTTTCTCAATGTTGACGCGTATTTCGATATTTCAGTCCTTCATTACTCCTCTAATATGCGTTGCAGAACATATTGACTATATGCATTTTGTTCCTCTATTAATAATGTTCGATCAAAGTATAATATATATCTGTAATTAGGGACTGAAGGGTCCTGCCAGTCCATTCCATTATTCAAAATGTTCATTTCATTATTCAAAATTGGATATTCCTCAATGTTCACGCGTATTTCGATATTAAAGTCCTTCGTTACTCCTCTAATATGCGTTGCAGAACATATTGACTTGAAACATTTTGTTCCTCTATTAATAAGCTTTCGATCAAAGTATAATATATATCTATAATTAGGGTTTGAAGGGTCCTGCCAGTCCATTCCATTATTCAAAATTTCCATTTCATTATTCAAAATTGGTTGTTTCTCAATGTTGACGCGTATTTCGATATTTGAGTCCTGCGTTACTCTTCTAACATGTGTTGCGGAACATATTGACTATATACATTTTGTTCCTCTATTAATAAGCTTTCGATTGAGGTATAATATATATTTATAATTAAGGGTTTAATGGTCCTGCCAGTCCATTCCATTATTCAAAATGTCCATTTCATTATTCAAAATCGGTTGTTTCTCAATGTTGACGCGTATTTCGATATTTAAGTCCTTCGTTACTCCTCTAATATGCGTTGCGGAACATATTGACTATATACATTTTGTTTCTCTATTAATAAGCTTTCGATTTAAGAATAATATATATCTTTAATTAGGGGCTGAAGGATCCTGCCAGTCCATTCCATTATTCAAAATTTCCATTTCATTATTCAAAATTGGCTATTTCTCAATGTTCACGCGTATTTCGATATTTAAGTCCTTCGTTACTCCTCTAATATGCGTTGCAGAACATATTGACTTGATACATTTTGTTCCTCTAATAATAAGCTTTCCATCAAGGTATAATATATATCTGTTATTATGGGCTGAAGGGTCATGCCAGTCCATTCCATTATTCAAAATTTCCATTTCATTATTCAAAATTGGCTATTTCTCAATGTTGACGCGTATTTCGATATTTAAGTCCTTCGTTTCTCCTTTAATATGCGTTGCGGAACATATTGATTATATACATTTTGTTCCTCTATTAATAAGCTTTCGATTGAGGAATAATATATATCTTTAATTAGGGGCTGAAGGGTCCTGACAGTCCATTCCATTATTCAAAATTTCCATTTTATTAGTCAAAATTGGCTATTTCTCAATGTTCACGCGTATTTCGATATTAAAGTCCTTCGTTATTCCTCTAATATGCGTTGCAGAACATATTGACTTGATACATTTTGGTCCTCTATTAATAAGCTTTCAATCAAGGTATATAAATATCTGTAATTAGGGGCTGAAGGGCCCTGCCAGTCCATTCCATTATTGAAAATTTCCATTTCATTATTCGAAATTGGTTGTTTCTCAATGTTGACGCGTATTTCGATATTTCAGTCCTTCATTACTCCTCTAATATGCGTTGCAGAACATATTGACTATATGCATTTTGTTCCTCTATTAATAATGTTCGATCAAAGTATAATATATATCTGTAATTAGGGACTGAAGGGTCCTGCCAGTCCATTCCATTATTCAAAATGTTCATTTCATTATTCAAAATTGGATATTCCTCAATGTTCACGCGTATTTCGATATTAAAGTCCTTCGTTACTCCTCTAATATGCGTTGCAGAACATATTGACTTGAAACATTTTGTTCCTCTATTAATAAGCTTTCGATCAAAGTATAATATATATCTATAATTAGGGTTTGAAGGGTCCTGCCAGTCCATTCCATTATTCAAAATTTCCATTTCATTATTCAAAATTGGTTGTTTCTCAATGTTGACGCGTATTTCGATATTTGAGTCCTGCGTTACTCTTCTAACATGTGTTGCGGAACATATTGACTATATACATTTTGTTCCTCTATTAATAAGCTTTCGATTGAGGTATAATATATATTTATAATTAAGGGTTTAATGGTCCTGCCAGTCCATTCCATTATTCAAAATGTCCATTTCATTATTCAAAATCGGTTGTTTCTCAATGTTGACGCGTATTTCGATATTTAAGTCCTTCGTTACTCCTCTAATATGCGTTGCGGAACATATTGACTATATACATTTTGTTTCTCTATTAATAAGCTTTCGATTTAAGAATAATATATATCTTTAATTAGGGGCTGAAGGATCCTGCCAGTCCATTCCATTATTCAAAATTTCCATTTCATTATTCAAAATTGGCTATTTCTCAATGTTCACGCGTATTTCGATATTTAAGTCCTTCGTTACTCCTCTAATATGCGTTGCAGAACATATTGACTTGATACATTTTGTTCCTCTAATAATAAGCTTTCCATCAAGGTATAATATATATCTGTTATTATGGGCTGAAGGGTCATGCCAGTCCATTCCATTATTCAAAATTTCCATTTCATTATTCAAAATTGGCTATTTCTCAATGTTGACGCGTATTTCGATATTTAAGTCCTTCGTTTCTCCTTTAATATGCGTTGCGGAACATATTGATTATATACATTTTGTTCCTCTATTAATAAGCTTTCGATTGAGGAATAATATATATCTTTAATTAGGGGCTGAAGGGTCCTGACAGTCCATTCCATTATTCAAAATTTCCATTTTATTAGTCAAAATTGGCTATTTCTCAATGTTCACGCGTATTTCGATATTAAAGTCCTTCGTTATTCCTCTAATATGCGTTGCAGAACATATTGACTTGATACATTTTGGTCCTCTATTAATAAGCTTTCAATCAAGGTATAATATATATCTGTAATTAGGGGCTGAAGGGCCCTGCCAGTCCATTCCATTATTGAAAATTTCCATTTCATTATTCAAAATTGGTTGTTTCTCAATGTTGACGCGTATTTCGATATTTCAGTCCTTCATTACTCCTCTAATATGCGTTGCAGAACATATTGACTTGATACATTTTGTTCCTCTAATGATAAACTTTCGATAAAGGTATACTATATATCTGTAATTAGGGGATGAAGGTCCTGCCAGTCCATTCCATTATTTAAAATGTCCATTTCATTATTCAAAATTGGATATTTCTCAACGTTTTACGCGTATTTCGATATTAAAGTCCTTCGTTACTCCTCTAATATTCGTTGCAGAACATATTGACTTGATACATTTTGTTCCTCTAATAATAAACTTTCCATCAAGGTATAATATATATATCTGTTATTAGGGGCTGAAGGGATCTGCCAGTCCATTCTATTATTTAAAATGTTCACGCGTATTTCGATATTTAAGTCAATCGTTACTCCTCTAATATGCGTTGCAGAACATATTGACTGTATCCATTTTGTTCCTCTATTAATAAGCTTTCGATCAAAGTATAATATATGTCTGTAATTAGGGTTTGAAGGGTCCTGCCAGTCCATTCCATTATTCAAAATTTCCATTTCATTATTCAGAATTGGTTGTTTCTCAATGTTGACGCGTATTTTGATATTTGAGTCCTGCGTTACTCCTCTAATATGTGTTGCGGAACATATTGACTTGTTACATTTTGTTCCTCTATTAATAAGCTTTCGATTGAGGTATAATATATATCTATAATAAGGGACTGAAGGGTCCTGTCAGTCCATTCTATTATTCAAAATTTCCATTTCATTATTCAAAATTGGCTATTTCTTAATGTGCACGCGTATTGCGATATTTAAGTCCTTCGTTACTCCTCTAATATGCGTTGCAGAACATATTGACTTGATACATTTTGTTCCTCTATTAATAAACTTTCGATCAAGGTATAATATATATCTGTAATTAGTGGCTGAAGGGTCCTGCCAGTCCATTCCATTATTCAAAATTTCCATTTCAGTATTCAAAATTGGCTATTTCCCAATGTTCTCGCGTATTTCGATATTTAAGTCCTTCGTTAATCCTCTAATATGCATTGCGGAACATATTGACTAGATACATTTTGTTCCTCTATTAATAAGCTTTCGATTGAGGTATAATATATATCTATAATAAGGTGATGAAGGGTTCTGCCAGTCCATTCCATTATTCAAAGTTCCTCTATCAATAAGCTTTCGATCGAGGTATAAGATATATTTGTAATTAGGGGCTGAAGGGTCCTGTCAGTCCATTCCTTTATTCAAAATTTCCATTTCATTATTCAAAATTGGCTATTTCTCAATGTGCACGCGAATTGCGATATTTAAGTCCTTCGTTACTTTTGTAATATACGTTGCGGAACATATTGACTCGATACATTTTGTTCCTCTAATAATAAGTTTTCGATCGAGGTATAATATATATCTGTAATTAGGGGCTGAAGGATCCTGCCAGTCCATTCCATTATTCAAAATTTCCATTTCATTATTCAAAATTGGCTATTTCCCAATGTTCACGCGTATTTCGATATTTAAGTCCTTCGTTGCTCCTCTAATATGCGTTGCAGAACATATTGACTTGATACATTTTGTTCCTCTATTAATAAGCTTTCGATGAAGGTATAATATTTATCTGTAATTAGGGGCTGAAGGGTCCTGCCAGTCCATTCCATTATTCAAAATTGGTTGTTTCTAAATGTTGATGCGTATTTTGATATTTGAGTCCTTCGTTTCTCCTCTAATATGCGTTGCGGAACATATTGACTATATACATTTTGTTCCTCTATTAATAAGCTTTCGATTGAGGTATAAAATATATCTATAATAAGGGGCTGAAGGGTCCTGCCAGTCCATTCCATTATTCAAAATTTCCATTTCATTATTCAAAATTGGCTATTTCTCAATGTTCACGCGTATTTCGATATTTAAGTCCTTCGTTACTCCTCTAATATGTGTTGCGGAACATATTGACTATATGCATTTTGTTCCTCTATCAAAAAGCTTTCGATCGAGGTATAATATATATTTGTATTTAGGGGCTGAAGGGTCCTGCCAGTCCATTTCATTATTCAAAATTTCCATTTCATTATTCAAAATTAGCTGCATGTATTTCCTCATTTTTACGCATATTGTGGCATTTAGATCCTCTGTCAACCCTCTTTTGATGATTGCGAATCAGGATATAGGTATAGTGTCACAGTCATTTTTTTTTATATTTATTTCACTATTCACGGCTTCAATTTGAATAATGAATATAAACTATTTCATTATTCATTATTCATTTTTAATATTGAATAGTGAATAGTGAACTATTTCATTATTCATTATTGAATAATGAATAATGAACTATGAATAATAGACGTACTTCAGCGCGGCCAGGCAAATACATACATAATATGGCGGGGTAAAACTTATCTCACGAATATTTTGTTTTAAACACGATGTCGCATGATATCTAACTATTTACTATACTATATATAAAAATATTAATTTTCGCGAACCATTTAGGTCACGGAAATTCCAAAATATGGCATCAGTAAGGAGAGTTGTGCAAATAATGTGAATACACAGAACCCCCATCCAAATTATCTTTAGCTAAAAGTATTCATCATTTTCTATTTTATATGTACCAGTAACATTCCATTTTTCTATAATTTCGATTGAAATATTCCAAAATCTGAGTTAAAATCGATCGAATGCCCCAAATAAACATTGTCTGATTGGTTGAAGTACTGTGGCGTCAATGATTAGCATAATAAGCCTCGATGTAAAGAATAAGCCTCGATGTAAAGCACACGCTTCACATGAATAAGGAGAGTTTTACAAATAATGTGAATACACAGATCCTCCATCCTATTTATATTTTTCTGGAAATGTTGCAGTGTTCATCATTTCTGTTTTGATTCTGCTCACAACATTCCATTTTTTCTATAATTCCGATTTAAATATGTGGAACCCGCAATAAAAATAGATGGCCTCAATGATCTAATAGCAACGCAAAAAAATCCGTTACCCTGAGTTCTACGATGTTACATTAGACTGGGATCCGGCCCAATCTAGCTGCGCGTCGTAAGGTCAAGATTAGCCAGGATCCCAGTCTAAATTATGTTACATAAACCCAAAACCATATCACACAATTACAGAACTTTGCGCTCTAATGTAATTCTTGGGGAAGTATACGGGTAACTTCGTTTACGAAAATTTATACACACTTTATCATTAACATATTACCTGGCTTTTGCATATTCACTATTTTTTATTCTGAACTGTAGTCGAATTCAATTCTATACAATTTTTTTTACATGAAGCAATAGGAGTAAGAATATTTATTTAGCGCCAATTTAACCAGCATCACAACAAAATTATTTACCGGTAATTTTGTGAAATTTCAGTTCTATAGGTTATCAATTAGAGAAATGTTGGTAAGTATTACTTATTTATGTTAAGGTTCTACTGATGTGATTCTCTAGACCTTTTTGACGGTCCGTTTTATCCCTTTTATCTCAATACTATCTCCGATGACAGGAATGTCAACTCGACCTATTCGTGTCGAAAGTGAAAATCCACTCTATTTGATGAAATAATTTCTTCTTCAACGGTTCATGCATTATTTTTGTATTATTTGATAACCAATCACATTCACGTTGCATGTTTGCATGAAAATGGTTATGTACATGTATTAGTGAATTGTAAGGGCGATGCAGCATGCGAGGTCAGTGCGCGATCACGTGACATTATTATATGTAAACAAACATGCTCCCCGTGTAACACGTGTCTGAATTATCCTTTTAAAGTGTTATGAATCTTTCAATCACTATTTTATGATATTTTTCTTTTTGTTTTTAGGTTTGCATATCAGTAGTCCAAGTGAATTAGAAATAGTTCCGAGTTGTGTGTGTGTTTTTTTTTTTAATAGTCTATAGAATTAGAAGGTAAGTCTACATAAGTTATATTTACATGTAACTAAAGTCTAAAAAGATGACTCCACTTTCCCTCTATATTTAAAACCCGCTTACCAATTTAAACAGCATTTGCTCCCCTTGAAAGCTAATTTGCCCCTTCCCCGTCATTTCCCTTTAAATTTGCTCAAAAGTCATACTTATAGTCCATTTACATTAACGGCTGATTTGTGATTTTACCAAATTTTCATATTGAACACATTTGACCATTCAGTATGAGTTCCCATGTTTTTTTGTCTTATATGAAGGAGGTTTTAGGTCATCTTTTTCTAAACACCTTATTGCTATTTGTCTGTCTGGATTGTTAAAACCACAAAATCAGATAGTGATGAATATGCAAGTTTTCAACAATCCCGGAAATTACACTTTATTTAATTATCGCTATTTAGTCCAATCTGGGAAAAACAGTAATACACTGTATGTACAACTTTCTGTTTGGGTCATGCGACTGAAAATAAAGGTTTTTTACTAGAGAGCTGAGGGAGGAAAAACTTTAGAAAGCGATCATCAAGAAACTTTAATAGTTAATAATCCACTATTTTTCGAAATTGAAAATTGAAGTAAAAATTTATTTTGTTTTAAGTATTTACAATAAGTTAAAACGGGTCTCATTAAAAAGTATTGTGCATGGTGAATTGTTTCAACGGCCCCCAGATAGCTTCAACTGGATGAAAAAGTTGTGTAATTTTAGAATTCATCCGGTATGGAATAAATAGCGATTAGGTGTATTGACATCCACGAAAAAATATAGGAAGTAAGATACATGTAACTCCCCTTTAGGTTTTGATAAATATTGGATATGACATTAAGAAGTTATAAAACTGTATTCCTTGAATATGTTTCTAGCGTAACATGCACGCTTAGTACTGCTTTTTATACGTCCGTCAAAGACGGGACCTATTATGGTATACAAATGTCAGGTGTCCGTCTGTCTGTCCAGCGTAAACATGTGGCACCGTAACTTGAGAACGACTTATCCAAATTTCATGAAACTTAATATAGTTGTTTCTTATGATGGTCACATGATCTGTATACTTTTTGGTGAAAATAAGATTAAAACTTTTTGAGTTACGGCACATTGTAACTTAAACAGGGGGGTGTTTTTTTCACATGTCACACCGTATCTCAAAAACAATTCTTGATTATGGCTTAAAACTTTAAACACTTCTTAGTTACATTAATCTAAATATCTGTATACTTTTTGGTGATGATTCAAAATTTCATATTTGAGTTATTAAGTATTTATCATGTTTTTTCCAAGTCCGGATCCATAATTAGTTTCAAAAACCGGAAGTGTGCCATTTGGCCACAGACCACAATTAATTTCTCTATCATTTCTTTAGAACATTTTGTATCATTAAAAAAATTGCACCATGCACTTTTGTCAAATTTTTTGTGTGTCTTATGTATAGCACTAGTCCAAAAATATATCCAAAATTCAGAAAGATTGAAGCAATCACTTTTACAAATTTAGCCAATATACATCCATACCCCTATGGACAAGTCAAGAGATGTTCCGAAAACTGTAAATATGACCTTTTTGCACTTGGCCTAATCACTCATTCCACATCAAAATGAGTTTAAATACAACATCCAAAAAATTATTTTACCTCTCATCTTTCATTTCCACCCAATAAAATCTAAGAAATGAGTGGGGAAGGGAAAGAAAAAAAATTAAGGAAAAATACACTCTAATTAAAAGGAACTACATTCGTAAAGCGGGGTCATTAATTGTGGTCTTGGGCCATTTGCAATGTTTTTGAAGCACCTGCTGTGCAAATTTCTTGGATTTTAATCTATTTGGAATACCTTTTGACATTAATAAAATGTTTTACTGGCTTTCTATGCAAGAGGAAGCAAGAGAGAAAAAATATTATGTCATTTATCAGAAGCCTGTGTCAAAAACAGGGTCGGTTGATAATTATTATTGTTTTTTTCTAAAAAAGTTAGGGTCGGGGCTAAAAAACAGCGTCGGTCAGGTTACCTGAAACACAGATTTTTTTTTCTCGGCCCAAGGAGAGTTGTTAAAATAATGTGAATACACAGAACCCCCATCCAATTACAGTTATTTTTGGAAAACAAATAGTGTGATTTGTCAAATTCAGCTGATTTTTTAATCGTCTTGAAAAAAGTGTACATTTTATGAGGGGGGGGTAATCCCGAGCTTAAAAACACCCGATCCCGGAGTCCCGATAAAGGTCCTATTCCCCCTCTTTTATTGTCATGTCTAAGAATTACTGTTTAATCTTCATTTGGCAAGAATACTTCAATAAGATACCCCCATACATGTATATGGACAGATCATATGTTATCCTCTGTCATTTGAAATTGTGATGCCAGAATGCATTCCCCCCCCCCCCCCCCCCCCTTCTTCATAACCACCATCTTGACCATCTTAAATGAAAAAGTTTAGACGGTAAACTATGCTTGAAACACGTGTGTCACTCAAACGACTTTAAAGTAGTCTCCCTGATCAATTACTTACATCACAGTCAAAGGATAATTCAAGTTTTAAATCGGAGATTTTTCTTGCCCTTTAACATTTATTGTCACAACAACAACTTTCTTTTCTAAACTATCTTTACATGGAGAGGAGACGTCAAAAGAGTTCTTCAAACACATGAGTCGAAAAGTGGTAAATAACTCCTGTATGTGACATTTAGTGGAAGTCATTCAACCATATCATTTTGACAAACAATTCAATCTACACCTTTATTAATTAGTCCTTTGTTGTCGATAGCTGTAAATTGCAATCAGCTGATAATTGATTTTCTGTCAAAATCTTAATGAGGTCAAGGTGAATTCCGAGTATTGTCTGATAAGTTAAAGTCTGAGAAACTCGAAAAAAGTAAATAAACAAGAAGGAGGAAAATAAATCTTTCTATATATTTCTTTCGCCAAATTCTTAAGCAAATGACGAATTTTCATCGCCACAAGTATTATTTTTTCGCAAAATTGGGAAAAATGGCGACGGCCAGCGGAAACCCTGTGTGAGGACACCCTATAAAGCTTGTTATAATAAGATAAAATGTTTATTTAATATTTATTTGGACAGTTCTGCGATCAGTTTATCTTTTTGAACAACCCTCAAATGAAATAAAATAGAACCAAATTTTTTGTGCGATAGATACAGTGAATAGATACATGTATATCTCGGAAATGGAGTTTTTCATTTCAATGTATTATTATCAGTTACACTTTACGACATAAATCAGCAAAGACTCATCGAAAAATGATACATAGTGAATAATGAATAATAAATGGCATTACCAAAATAACAGATCCATGATTTATCTTTCTTTTTTTTTATGCACATAGGGTTTTCAATATCACAAGCTAGTCAAAGTAAAAATGTTAATATTTTATCATCGGTACATGGACATCATTCGTAAATATTTAAGAATTTAATGCTCTTTTTTTGTAAATTTATTGGGGTGTAAAAGCGTTGACCGAAGTACATGTACATTTGGTATGAAGCGCGGAAGCGCTTCATACTAAAAATGTGCGCACGGTCAACGCTTTTACAACCCTATAAAGTTACAAAAAAAAGCATTCAATACTTATAATTACATTTTTACCTATAGGATCATGAAAACACGACTTTAATCAAGTTTTTATTTCATTTACCTGTGCACTTTATTGTGGAACCTCGTGTCATCATGAATGAAAAGTTGCATTGTGTAATGCAATTGATTAAGGAATATCACGAGATTGCTAGTTAGCCAATCAGAATAACGTATTATAATGAAACATACATCTAATGTTATTATAAATCAATATTGAAATATCTTATACGTTCAGGTATTTTATATTCAATCTGTTTATCTATTAGATCTGACAAAACATGTTTAACCTCGCCTTTACCAAATCAGGAGCCTCCTGACGTGTTTTTTTTTTTATTTTTCTATATCTGGGTGCGGGATTTTCTCGTTGTCTTTAAGCGCCTTTGGTGTCTTCGACTTTTTTTCTGTTCTTTTGTCGGTTTGTTGTCTTTTTTGACATATTCCCCATTCCCATTCGTTATTTAATTTAATCAGTTAGTAGTTTTTGTCGATTTTGTATAAATGGAAGATTTGTTTCGCTTTCTTATTTTTCAAGTTTTTATTGTTTCGTTTTACTGCGTTCAGAATGTTTCATTTCGGTCCATTTTTTCAATATAAGGGAAGCTAGCTATATAGTAACTATAGGGTAGCCGCTTGTTCTGATTTATACTATCTGTCTTACAACCTAAAAGGATTATTTGATATACTTTAATAAACTAACGAATATTAATTTTGATAAAATATATTAAACAATAAGAAAATTTACACTGCTTAAATTAACGATTGTAATACTGCGAATTTAAACAGTTATATGACAACTGCGGAGGTGGTTATTGCAGCTAAATCTTTAAAGAATGACAAATCAAATGGTTCAAATCGTATTTTAGATGAAATGTTGATGTGTATGTTAATTGTTCAATCTTATTCTTGAAGAAAATCAAACTATTTTTCTTGACCAAATTGGATTCAGAAGGGAAAGCTGAACAAGTGATCATGTTTTAACTCTTCAAACAAATAATTGATAAAGCATTTAAATCGTTAAAAAATATATATGCCTGGTTCATAGATTTAAGGAAGACATTTGATACTATTAACAGAGAGGTTCTGTTTTACAAATGGTCTTATTACAACAAAGATTGTCCCATAAAACTATGTTATATGCTGATGATTTAGTTCTTATTTCTGAAACTGCCAAGGATTGTTTCTGTTCCGGAACTATCACCCAGTCCATCAATTAGTGTGGAGTAGTATGCGGTTCGGAGCTGGAACTACGTGGATTTTGGGTCCAACTTATATACACGAATCGTACAGCGAGAAAGGTGTTTTATAAGTGGTGGATCCAAGAGGGGGTTACGGGGCTGGAACCCCTTTTTTGGGTCGATCAATGCATTTGAAAGGGGACATATGGTTGGAACACCCCCTTATATCCTGGGATGGGTGTTTTTGGTACATAAATCTGCATGTCAATTTCTTTTCTCGTTTGAATTGTTTTACATTGTCATTTCAGTGCCTTTTATATGAGCAAGGCGTCTGCAAAAATGAAGATGAACAATAAGATATGACTATTTATTCATTAAAATAAATGAAGTGTATGAACAAAAGCTTTAGGTCACATATGTATTTAGAACACCTGACCTGCGACAGTCAAATACATACCGAATAAGGCGGGGTTAAACATGTAAGTAGGATCCCCACCATTCCTCTAACCTGGGACAATGCTGATTACCACACAATACAAAATCAAATCTCAAATTTGGTAGCGTCACTTTTACCATTCATGAGTTATCATGTCCCTTTAAAAGCATAGAAAATGCTGAATTTTTCGTTTCCATTCTCTTAAATAAGTTTGATTCATTCAAATTGTATAAACCTTATACGCAATGCTTATTACCCCATAACACAGAACTATCAATTTCAATATTGGGTGGCGTCACTGTTTATGAGTTATTAGATGTAAGAAGGTGTGGTACGAGTACCAATGATACAAATGTCAACACGGAGCCTGAAGATAGGAAAATGCTAAATCTGTTGTGTCCGTTCTTTAACTTTAGTTAACCTCAACCAAATGTTTCGAAACTTATACACAATGCTTATGGTCACAAAACGGTAAAAATTACGTGAATCCTGTATCTATATGTTGAAGTTTACTCATGGTTTCAGAAGCAGGAGCATCTGTGGCAAATTGACATATTCTACATTTATTTTAGTAACAGCTTATTTACTTCCATTGAATTCTATTTCTATTAGAATTAACTTGCATATTTTTTCAGGATCTCGGTGCAGTTTGGTAATAGACAGTGATATTTCAAGTTACATGTGACCACTAGATTGAGCTCTCTGTCTAAGTGTACTTCTAAGGTGTGTTTCACTAGATTGAGCTCTCTGTCTAAGTGTACTTCTAAGGTTCTTTGCACTGAGTTCAGTTTATTGATATGCGAATACCCTCTGTGTGAATTCTTAAGATGTAAATACAGACTATCCATATCTATCACATCTGGCAGCACAAAAAGTCATAGTTTGGTCAAGAGTTCCTTGTCAAAAAAACACAAATCAGATTTTGAGGAAAGGGTCATCGTGGTACACAAAACTAACAAATATATTTATATATCTAATATAGATATAAGAAGATGTGGTATGAGTGCCAATCAGACAATTCTCCATTTAATTCAAGCAAAATATACAAGTTGTACATTGAGGGCAAGCTCACATGAAGTTCCTCGTGCCATAAGACTCACCATCTTATGACAATACATCTACATGCCACATATTCAGAAGCAAGGTCAATTGAAAATTATATTTTGAGGTCAAGGTAATATACCAAGGAACACACTATATCATGATGACACACCCACAGTGCATAGGTCGAGAGTCAAAAAGTCATAGTCTGGTCAAGAGTTCCATGTCAAAAATACAAACAGCAGTCCTGCTCGAAAGTACACGTAACAATGTCTTATGTCATGATGCACTACACCTGCCAAATACAGAAAACCTAGGTCAGAGACAGAAACACAAGACATATAACCAAACTCAATTGAACGGTTCTTGTATTGCAGGGGCCGTGTCATCGAAAGAGTCCTAAGATTTGTCTTAAGTTATATTTTAGGACAAATTGTAGGACATTTTTAGGACTGTCTTATGATATATCTCAGACTGTACATCGAAGGTGTCCTAAGATAATCTTAACAAAGAGGTCCTATAGTCACGGTGGGTATGGTTGTCCTGCGAGAGAACGTTCTGTGCTGGTGATTCGGTCCTGACGGGTGCTGGTGATCAATGAAAAAATGTAAACAAAGACGAAAATGATGATTTTTGACGTTTTCACTCATAAAAAATGGAAGAAAACAGTTGAGATTATTCAATTTTGTTTCTTATGGGTTCATATGTAAACCATTTAAAAGTTGACCCTCTAAACTGTTTCAGTAAGCGTAACACAAAAGTGCTCATTTTCAGAAAATCTAGAACTGAAAAAATAAAACAAAAATGCTCATAGAGTCCGCTTTCCATACCGCAATCCACACGGCAAAACTATTTTGTGAAAAAACATTGCAATTTATTAAAATTTAGCATTTTCTCAATTTATTCATGTCCTGATACTGTGCTGGTGGGTCCTGTCATTGTGCTGGTGGGTCCTGATACGGTGCTGGTGATTTTGGATAAGAAGTTGGTCATATTTGTAACAAATGTTACAAAATCAATAAAATTGGGCAGATAATTGTTGTCAATAGGATCAATGACTCCTATTTTAGCTCTTGTGCATCCATTTGGCTATTTAATATGTGTTTTCAAATGATCGTAACTTGTATTACATAATTACATAAAAGGGCAACATCTTTCATCCAATATCAGATAACAATATATAGTATCTAAAATAAGAATAGTTTTATTAAGATATTAAATGCCCCTTACATTGATGCTTCAACAATGATCAAAGCCCATGCCGCATAGACATGTTTGTTAGCGCTCTGCATACCCCTCCCCACTTCCACCCAACCAACCCTCCTTCATTGTTACAGTGGTGTACCAACACAACAATTTATCACATAAAATAATAACACAAAGACACACATTATTGAACAACGAATGCTCGCAGGTACTGAAAGCTAGTTCAAAGCCGCATTTTCAAATAATAGATAAACCAT
The DNA here is from genome assembly GCF_963676685.1 of Mytilus edulis. NCBI lineage: Eukaryota > Metazoa > Mollusca > Bivalvia > Mytilida > Mytilidae > Mytilus > Mytilus edulis. The sequence goes on along the minus strand of NW_027268435.1, from coordinate 3,726 downwards.
GTTCTCATATACAAAAATTCCAATCGTGTCGATTAAAAAAGTCTCAAAACTTAAGTTCACATTTTAATGTTTGATGAAGCAGACCTTTAAAAGTGTGCAGTAAATCTTGTGCTCACAACAGTTATTGTCATAATTATGTATACATAAGACTTATAAAGGAATTAAGAAGGTACCAAGAAATATTTTACAGTTCAATTTAATGATCATGAATGGAAGGAAATGGTACGGAAGTTTACATAGGACAAAAAGAAATTGATAGTATTTTTGGCGAAAGACTTAAACGCTTCTTTGCATTATAGCTCTTCTATAAAAGCATGCAAAAAAAAAACTTTGATTGACTTGCTTGCTATGTTTGCTTGGATGTTTTGAGGTAGGCGGAGTTTCAATACATACTGGGATTTGATTGGACAAATACAAACTGACAGGAATTATAGTTAATGTTTATTGTCCAAACAAATTCTAGTATATAGTAAACAGACTACTTACCTGTCGTTTACAAACATCCAAACAATCATAGCAAGCAATTTGATCAATGGTTTGCTTTGCATATATTTATAGAAGAGCTGTAAATTCTGAAAAAAGAATGTTGTCGTAGATGGTTAAATCCTCAACAAAATCTCAATAACTTTGTTGGAACGAATAAAGGTTTTAAATCAAATTTTCTTGGACTTTTTAGATTCCACCCTGACGAGGCATGTTAGCTTTTCGTATGCTGTTGCACCTGACGCACGGAAAATTTCACATTTCCATCTTCTTTTCTGAAATATTTTTCCCAAGGATTGTTATCCTAGTAAAAGGTGTAACCAATGAATTGAACACAAGTTAAAAATTCCACAATACTATATAATTCATTTTATGTGTCAATTTGTTCGAAAAAAGTCGAAAAGAAGAGAGTTTTTTTAATGTCATGATTATCTGTCGCTTTCTAGATCTATGCTTAGCATTTATTTCAGATGACATGGACTCCTCACCCTGGTGACCCTGCTGCCTTTCATAACTTTATCCGTATACATATATTAATAGATAAACAAAAGGCTGCAACTGGTATTTTTGTATTTAAAATGATTCGTTGTAACGAGAATATTTGTGGTGAATGGAAACTGAGGGTCAAAATCTTAAATTGCTTATAAATGTTGCTGGACCCAGTTTCGTTATCTGATCTGAATTTTCTGAAATGTGCAAGGTAGATAGACATTGGCCTTTTGTTTTTTTTTACTCGGTAAGTTTTGCCCTAATTGCTTGAACTTTTGCAATATTAAAGCCAATTTCAATGAGTGTGTAGACCAAGGGATTATCTTTGGTTATCTTGCTTGCTGAACAGAAAAGTCATTGTTAGGTTATATAAACTACCCTACTTTAAGAGTTGACTAGTCCGACAAATGACACATCTTTCTGTCTGTAGGACCAGGCTACTTCGAAAGAAGGGTAGTATACCTAACATAACAATGAATTCACGGTTTAGCTAACAAGCAAGCTAACCAAAGATATTACCTTTGCCTACATACTCAATGGAATCGGCTGTAACTAAAAACTCGAATACATTTTAAAACAGACAGTGGTCATGTTTGTTGAGGGGGGGCAAGGGGGGTCCCAATAACAGCAAAACAGCAAATTGATTTGGCTTATAACAGATAACAAGGAATTAAAATGGACAAAAACAGATAACAGTAAATGACAGATCCAATATTTCTTATTACGGGTATAATCCTTTGTAATGAATTCCATTTTCTATGAACATGTTTTTAAAATTATGTATCTAGAATGTGTTTACTACTCAATATATTTTTATACACTCGTTTACGAGACGTATTATGGAATACTGTTGTCCGTCTGTCGTCAACATGTCGAACATTAACTCCAACACTCTTTAACCTATTTGCATAAAACTTTGGGAAATTGTCTATATCTATTAACCTGAGCTCCCCTTCGTTTTTAATAAATTTCAGATTTTTATTTTCTGAGTAATTGGGTTTTATTCAATAAAAATGGTGTTTTTTTTTTTCTTCAGTTTTCTGATAATATCTCAAAAATCCTGTCACAAATTTGCAAGGAATTTTAGTTCATTGTTTATATCTATTAACATAAGCTCCCTTTCAATTTTTATAAATTTTAGATTTTAAGGGCCGAGTTAAGGGGTTTTATTAATTAAAAGGGGGATTTTCCAGTTTTCGGACATTAACACAAAAACGTTTTCATCAGTTCTCATGAAACTTTGCTGAATTGTTTATACCTATTGTTGTAAGCGCCCTTTCTTTTTTCATTAATTTTAGATTTTATGTTATTGAGTTAAGGGGTTACTTATTCATTAAAAAAGGTGGTAATTTCCAGTTTTCGGACAATAGCTCAAAAATGTTTTCAGCAGTTCTCATGCAACTTTGGTGCATTGTTTATATATTGATCAAAGCTCCCTTTCGATTTTTATACATATCTGATATGACAAAGAAGTTCTCGAATATTTCAAAAAGGGCGACTGGCATATCATGAGCTCATGGCGTAGCAGTTTATTTGTTATAGAATACTTTTTTTCAGCATTTATTTTTTATACAGTTATAGAAACTCACACATGCTTGTAATTTAAATAGTGTTACTGTAATAAAATTAAGAATTGAAATGAGGAATATGTCAAAGAGACAAAACAGATCTCTAGTAAAAATTCAAGGGCAGTATTGGTATCAACGCAGGTCCAATTTGTGTTTGTTGCTACTAAAAAATGATCTAAAAGAGCTTAAATATATATATTCGCATTCTGACTTTTTTAAATGCCCATTTAATGAGGTGTGAGTATTTTTCTTAATAAGACTATGAGGCAAAGTGGTATATGGGGTAGAAAAATCAAAAGCACCAATTATAAGCATGCAATTTATCAAGTACCTCGAACCAATTTTCTCACTTCAAAAGTAATTTATTCAACTATTTTCAAAGGTTTAATTTGAACAATTTTTTATCAGGCTTTTGATTGCACCAAGTGTACTAGTAAGTAGAATACATAGTTTAGTAGGGGAACAATGGATTGAAGAAGAAATAAATGTTTGTTTGTAATGAGCTATGTGCAGCTTCGGAACCCAGTACATGGTTGGAACTAATATTGTACAATGTGTTTGATTCTGCTTTGAAAAGAATCACATAGCTGAGTCTATATATACCATATTATATAAAAGGCTAGCTTTATTGAGATTCTTGTCAGATATTCCTGGCCATAGGTTTCCTTTAATAAGATAATTCTAAATACATGTTCCAAAAAAATGGAATTTATTACAAAGGATAATCAAAATATATACTGGAATTGTCTGTGATTGGTATATGTTAATGGAATCCTCCTCCGCATACGGGACCAACATATTAGTAGTGGTAGACCCCAATGTCCAATGATCTTCAATTTCTACCGAAAATTTGCTCTAAAAAAAGTGCTAACATTCCAATTTTCAATAACAGTTAACAGCAAATACATTATCACAATAACAGATAACAAAAAAACTAAAAGCCCAATAACAGCTAACAAAGAATAGGACAATAACAGCTAACAGCAAATAAATTTTCAGAATAACAGATAACAAAGAATTAAATTGCCCCATAACAGCATAACAGTTAAACCCCTTGCCCCCCCTCTTTGTTGATGAATATTGTTTTTCCTAGATTCACTCTTGAAAAATCATTTGGTAACATTTGGTCAAGTAATTTCAGAAAAGATCTTTTTGTAATTGCGGACGCCAAGACAATACATGAACC